>NW_012130093.1:908683-919896 GCF_000143395.1 Atta cephalotes | reverse complement strand
GTGTGTGTGTGTGTGTGTGTGTGTGTGTGTGTGTGTGTGTGTGTGTGTGTGTGTGTGTGGGAGTCAGGGAGAGAGAAGTGGTTCACAGACGTTGAGAAGGGGAAAGCGCGTCACCGGAATCTATAGAGGGTTTTCCTTCTCTCTCCCATCCGTTGTAGAATGCAGTTCTCTCTGTCCCACCTACACTTATCATCAGTATTCACGCTCTTTTCTTTCTGTTGCGTTCTCTTCCACGTTGTCTTTTCTTCTTTCGCGATTTTATTAAATAGACATGGTATCTATTTTATATTTCTTTTAATATGACTTAGCAACTAATTTTAATAATATTTTATATAATAATATAGACGAGCAACCGAGCGCGCTATCTTTTACTATCTATACTTATTATCTTTTCTCTCTCTCTTTCTCCCGTTGCATTCTATATCCAACTCTCATGTTTTGTCTCTTGCAAAGATTTACAATAAGATTTTTATTCTATTGAACATTCAATGAAAGTGTGATGATACCGTTAGACGTCATGATAACGTCGGTACGCATGGTATAACATGAAGGAATGAGCGAAGAATGAAGGAAGGAATAGATAATAAAAAGGTAGCCGAATAATTCCATACTCCGGATAAATATACATTTTACAGTTCAAATATACATATATTTTAGCACAAAATTTTTTTTAGCACAAAATTTTTTTACAAAATAGAATGAAAAATATTTATTAACTTATTTATTTCTATACATATACGATATATAATTATAAATTTAGGTTTTTTTCACGAGAGATCCCAGGTCTCTCTACACTATCATCGCCATCTTCCTTCCTATTTTCACTCAATATACGGTTCATTGCTATAACATCGTTCTTCAGACCCTTCAAATACCTCTCATTTCTACTCTATCGATTGTTTACATAATCGCAGCATCTGTACAATTCCTGAAACATACAATAATAAGACTTAAATAACATAAATTAAAATAGATCTCATGTGTACATGGAGCATTTATCGCATGCAAAATAATAAGAACTTGATTCCGCTCAGAGCACTGCTGCGAATGAGTGCACGAAACTTCATACACTAATACCTACATCCCGACTATCATATCGAGTCTAACGCGAAGTCACAATGCTCCACGTCAATGTATATAATTCATATATCAATAAAAAAAATCATTAACATATGTACTTACATTGTTTCTAATAACTGATGTTCCTGAGCAACGCGAACATTAATCTGCAGTGAATCAGGTGCGTTCCAGATGATGTTAGAAAACATCTATTCGTTACATAGTAGCTGATAATGTTCCGGTCCTATTCATAAGAATCGAAGCTTTCGCAAGTAATATACCCACAGCGAGAAATTATGATATTCGTACACAAGACTAATCAATAGCCTAACCGACTTGAGAGTTTGATTTTAAGAGAGACTATAAACAATTTGACTGAAATCTTCGAATCTACTAAGAGAACGAAAAAAATTATTGCTGTCTAGAATTTAGGGAATGTAGAGCAGGGATATATGTAACAAAAAAGTCTAGACTATCACGATAAGTATATTGTTTTCATATCTGTTCATCTATCATTTTTTATCAGAAAAATTAATGAAGAATGCATTTCTCTTTCTTTTGAAAGATTTCAAGTTATCTGACATGAAAGAAATGAGTCATCTATGAAAATGAGTCATTCCCACTATTGAATACACATCAAATATCCTTGCTAAAATAAACACTTTCAGCAAATTCAGGTCTTCCTTAGCCAAGAAAATATCAAATTTGGCATTCCGCTGCAGGGATAATAACTTCATCCCAACTACAACTCAAGAAATCACTTAAGAATTCACAAATCTAAAAACAACCTTTATAAAACCAATCTCATCCTTATCAAAGAACACATCTATTTCACTAAGTAAATAGTCCAGATATCCCATAAAACTTTTAACTCCACCTATTCCTATCCACTATGTTGCGGCATGATATCTGGCAAATCCTAGATACGAAGCCATGAAAACATACACATAATCCTCTGAAAGACGGAAACAAAAATACATAAATCTTGTTCCTCATAAAAATCCACAACCCTCTCTACTTAACGTCAAGAACCTATCACAAAGACCTGTCTCAAGACACTATATCTGCGCTTGACAAAGGCCCTAACTTTGCAGTAGCACCTAAAAAGATTCGAAAGGAAGAGATTATCAAATAGAGTCAACCATCTACCGACTCCCATTAAAAGAAACAGATAATAGCAGACAGGTAACCAATATCCTTTCCATAGTCAAACCCTCTCCACCAAACATCATTAGACAAGAGCGATTGGTTCTCCAAGATCTGAACAGGGACATAGACATCATCGTGCTTCCAGCCGATAAAAGCAACAATAGTCATGAACACATCAGACTATAAGAAAAAAATGAAGAACCTTCTCTCGGACAAAACATACAAAAAGCTTGATAAAGATCCTGGTGGAAAAAAACAATATTCCCAGTAAAACCAAATCAACATTAAAACCTACAAATCCTCTCCTATCAAGACTATACGGACCAAAAGCACACAAACCAAACATCCCCCTCAGACCGATTGTCAGCGCCATACAACTTGTCCTCGACAACTTACCCCGCTTCCTAGTACAAACACTACAACTCCTCCCTGGAAAATCCGAATCACAGATAACTAACTCAACGGATTTCATACAAAAGATCCAAAAAATCCGACTACGTCCCATGGACCTGCTTCTAAGTTTCGACGTAGTATCTCTTTTTATACAAGTTCCAATAAAAAATATTAAACATAATAAAGACCTCACATTCCTCCGATCTTATCCCGCTAATAGAGCACTGCTTAAAAATCTTACTTCTCCTATAATGATCAATTTTATTAACAAACTTCAGGAGCGGCATTGGGCTATTTCTCTTGTAATCACCAATATTTTCATGGAGCATTTTAAGAAAGAGGCTCTCAGAAAAACGCTCAAAAAACTAGAAGTTTAGTTCTATTATATAGATTTGTGATATGGAGACACGGCAGAGTCAAAATAAATTCCTTATTTTCCTCAACAATCAACATCCAAATATCCACTTCACTATAGAGGACATAGGGGAAAACGGAAAATTCCCCTTCCTAGATGTTCTGTCTCTAAGAACGCTGACGGTATCTTAGGCTATCAAGTGTACAGAAAACCAACACACAGATAGATATCTACAGACCGAATCACACCACTCAGCACAAAAACAGTCTGCAATCAATTCACTTGTACATAGAACTTTCACCATCTCTGACAAAGAACATCTACAGACAGAACTCAATCACTAAAACTAGCCTTACAGAAAAACGGACACGACAAAAAAGACATAATCAAAATAATCAATAAACATGCAAACAAAACAACGGTCTCTGACACACAATCAGAAAGAACTCTATCATGAAAGAATCTTATCCATTCTTCTATATATCAAAGGAATAACAAATCAGATTGGCAGAATATTAAACAAACACAATATCCGAACTATCTTTAAATCACCCAAAAAGATAGGATAAATCTTAAGAAATCCTAAAATCAAAGATCTCTATTCAGCTCTGCAGGAATATACCTTGTTCCTGTGAGCAAATATACATTAGAGAAACTGGGAAAAGGGTCAACTTACGGATAAAAGAACACCAACGTGATGTCAGGCCACGCAGTCAGCATTATTAGAACAACATCGAAACAGGGCATCAAATACTGTTTGACAAAACGATCACAATAGCCAACATTACATCATACTTTCCAAGAAAATATAGAGAAGCTATAGAGATACAAAAACACCCTAATAATCTAAATAGAAATAATGGCTGCAACATAAATAAAATATGGAAAACTATTCTCTCGGTTATTGAAAACTGACCGACTCCCACCTCTCTCTTCCCCCTTCTACCCACAATTCTTTTTTTTCCCTCTATCATTCCAATAAGTAGCGTAATATAAAAAGGAACCCGGAGGAACAATTTAGTATCAGACTGCTCCTCGCCCTGATGAAGTGGATTGCAAGATTTGAAACACATTGACATTCCAAGAATGGATCTGGACACGAAGGAAACCTGCGAAACACATAATCTTTATATAGAAAGCAACTGTGGAAGCCTCAAAAATATTACCTCAAACACTTTATTGAACTAAATATATCATAATAATACTGAATAGCTATCATTATTGATAGATTATTGATAGATTCTTAATTACAAAGAAAGGAGAAAGAAATTAAAATGCATTTTAAAAAATCTCATACTTTATTTTTTAAACTTGATGTATTTTTTTCTGGCATTGCGACCATCAGTTGTATATTTTAAATACATTCTGTAACGCACAATTCTTAACATGTTTTCCACACCGTACAGTATTAGTAACATCTAGATTATGTATAGAATTTATATCTTCGTAATCAGCATCCAGAGTCTTAATTGTCGAGTCGTCGCTATCGAGTATACTAGTCAGCCATTCGCGTTTTTCATGTATATAAGAGCCTTATTGTCGTCATTCTTTTCCGCATCAATTACCAATCATCAATTACCAATTACTTGTAATCAAGCGTTTCATCAAGCTGTATGGGATCATCCCATCTTCCCATTACAATCCATGTGATAAGCACTCAGTCAGAAAGCGTAATACTTTTCTGACTTTGTCAAGAAATTCCATGGCATGGGACACATAAAAATGTAATCGGAGAAAATAGCTCCTTTTCTCAACACCGCTACTTTTTTCACGATAAATTTCTTTCCAATGATAAATCCTGCAGATCCACAAACATTGGTATAGTCATGGTCAATGATTTTTTGAGACTGTCCTTGATCACAAAGAATCTTGAATCTTATCTTATATTAAAAAGAGGGAGAGGGTATTTTTTGGTGATGATAATTTACGTAATCTTGCGTGTTACATTTGACATTGCGCTATATTCGATCAAGCGATCGTGTATGATAAGGCAATAGGCGATTGTATTCGCGGGTACGTTCTCTTTGAATTCAAATTCTTATTCGTACATCCACGGCTCTTGACGAATTCATGTTGTCGCGAGCAGTTATTCTAGTTAGAATAAAACTTTCCAAAAAGGAGTTTAATTGAAATGATGGTTCATTTCTTTCACGACGGATTTGTTAATACGACGACTTATTGTTGCTCCCGTATGCGCTCATGGTCACGTTGCATTCAATGCGAATGATATTTATGTTGATGATGTTTATCGATACATTTGATTCATGCCATTGTTATGGTTTAGCATGCGATTCGATAAAAGTCCCAATAGAGATCCAATATTGTGAGGTTTGGTGAAATTTATTCGATAAGCGCATTTGATCTCATTCTTCATGTTCATTTGTATTGTTATTGACATGAATAGTTAATGGGTACTGTTCATCCTCTTTGCGAAGCGTTTCTTTCTCGTAACATCATTAAGAAAATTGTAGAATTGCGTCTTAGATACTCGTTTATGTCACATATTTCGTACGATTCTTCGGGAATGATAATTTCTTGGTCATCTTCATCAAAGTAAAACTTATTATTAAATGAATTTACATTAGATATCGTATGGTAATCTCAAAGTCCGTCCGATCGAACTCGTAATCTATGGATGGAAAATAACAGGCCGCGAAGATGCTATTCTTACTGGTGAGCGTAAATGCCAGTGACATGTTTAAATGAATACTGAGTTAAAAGAGCAATGTCAATGATCAATTCTTAAATTGACCGTAAAAACTGTAGATACAGTTATCCACAGTTGTTTTGATCGTAACGTTGATAAGGCTCGATTTGTGTTATGTCCAAATATTGCATCAATTCCTTCAATGGTCGAAGATTGAAACTATCAAAGTAAACAACACGATCTTCCCGCTTCACGTACGCCATCCAATGAGTCCATCAACATTATCTAAATTTATGATATCTCTCATTTCCATACACTTTCCCTGTTAATAAAACACATAAAAATATCTCTAAAATATGGAATACGCATACGTTTTATCAGTTACAATTGTACTTTAATAGTTACATCCTTCAGCATTTTTGACATTTTTGACTGTTTAACATTTTTTTTAAATCTTTTTTTTTTTTCCGTTGTGACTCTTCGTCCACGCTTGTACGGAGCGAGGTAAACTCCATGACTTTCCATGACATGGAGTTATGATATTTCAATTCTTCTAATATTATCGTTTATTATCGTTTATGCGACTCCTGCTACTGACCAATGAAGACTCCCAACACCGATAGAATAGATAAGAGATATCTTGTTTTGCCACCGATAATTCGTTTTTTCATCGGCTTTTTTTTCTTCGTTTTCAAGTCCATATCAATTTTCATTTTGCTTTCATAGCCACCCAAGTAGCTCTTTCTCTCCAAGAGTCTAATCTCTCGCGATAATCTGTTTCCGCGCCTCCTCAGCGAATATTTTGTCAGCTATGTCGTTTCGTAAGATCTTTGCTATAAGCTATGTCGTGTTCGCGACACGCCGTGTCCAACGGATTAATGCCTCAATCGCCTCTAGTCAATCGCTTTTCTAAATGTGTACCTGGACCACAAAATTGATATCCGGAGATATGCAACTCGAAAGTGCGTTTATCACGTGATTAAAAAATCGCAGCCTTTTGTTGTTGACATTTGCTACAATTTCTTATAAACAGCGCTGGCCCATCAATATGCGATCAATGGTAGGACAAATTATAATATTTCAAGCACCGACAATGTTGCTGAACCTTTGAATCAGTTTTTATGTGCTCGGACCTATGTCCCACAGTTGATCTATGTAATTCTTAAACTCTCGTAGTAAAATAATTTTCGGTATATATTCCAATTCTTTGGCGGTTAAATTATATACATCACAGTTGTCCGATACAATAAGAAGCATTTTGAATATTGAGAGATTTCGCTTTGCGCTACTATATATACATCCATTCTCGTTTTTTTTAATATTATCAATGTCATGAAGGGAAAAGATATGAAATTCGTGTAACAATTGTAGACAATCAAAGTGACTAATGTCGATAATAAAATATAAACTGAAAAAGAAATATGCAAGCATGGAAATATGCTGCCGATTTCTATATGCGGAATCATCTGCGATCCATCAAACTGTGGCAAAACATCATGTTATAGTTATAAGTTTGTTGGAAAGTCCACATGGCATACGTTTCGAGAACGTGTATTCGAAGTCGTTGCAACAGCCAAAATATTGATACTTGGAAAATTTATTAGCACCGATTGAAGAAATTGGTTATTTTACATTCTCCAATAATAATGATATAGTACTATCGAACGAGGCGCTTCCAAATTCCATTTTTGTCTTCAATGACATAGCGTGCGATAAGCAAGACACAATTAGAGAGTACTTTGCGATGGGTCGACACGCGGACGTTGACTGCTTCTATCTGTATCAGATAGTACACAAGATACCGAAGCTTATACGCCATAATGCAAATCTATTGATCCTGTTAAAACAGTATTAATCTGAAACATGTATACAATGATCATGTAAACACCGACATGTCTTACGAGAATTTCTTCAAACTGCCGTTGCTGGGGACAAAAGTATGGATTCGTAGTGATAAACAAAAATAGTGTGCTTACGAATACAGAAACGATACAGAAAAGGATTTAATGAGTATGCGATACTTTAACGTGGTTAGTCAATACATCATCTACACAACATTTCTTTTCGAGTGTAACATAGATAACAATAAAGAACTCGCGAGAGGATAGCGAAACAAATTGTGAAAACGAGTGACTTGATTCGTAAGTGCTTTAAAAACCGGCAAAATAGATGAAGATATACTACTGGAGAAACACTTTAAGCTTATTATCGAACCTTTAAAACAGATTATCGAGAACACCACTAATGATGAATCTCAACCAATTAAGAAAGAAGTCAACGCTGTAAAGGATAAAAATTATTAAGAAAGGAAAACCTGAAGATAATGAACACGAATTATCATACATTCGCACGTTTCCTCAGTCGACGTTTATGAAACGCCCAATGAACCGCTTGAAACGTTAATTAAACAATCTTTGCAAACGCGACAAGTTCATGAGGAGTTACATAATCAATTGGAGGTACTTGGACAAAAGTACGTAAACATGCTTCTCGGTGATGACAGAGAAAAGGAAATTGATCACGTTTATGGCATATAGAATGGCAAATACAATGCTCGGAGACAAATATTTCAATCTAGACACGAATGACTTTGTGATCGTAGATGGAGTAAAGTACAAAGGTACACATGGTTTGTACGAATTAATTTTCAAAAGAATCCCCGACACTATTTACACAGAGAATAAACTAACGTATACTGTTGGCAACGTACAAAAGTATACTGTTGGCAACAAATTCACAAGCGCAGTCATAAAGTGGATAATCCAATAGTGGGCAACAAAGGATACAAATATAAGAATATAACAGCACCTTTAGTGTCAGGTAAAATATTGGGTTGTCCGGAAAGTTCGTGCCGATTAAAATTTAAATTTTAATATACATTTATTAAATTAAAATTTTCTGCGTTTCAATTTTCATTCAACTTTCCGGACGACTCAATACAAGTTGAAACAGGTATATCACGCGCCAGGAATCTAAACAAGTCAGATAAAAAAGTCGGAGAAGATGTAATACCACGCACCATGATCCTAAATGACAATAAAATTGATTATGTTCATTGAGATTCTAATCTCAAGATAATGAGCTAGTGGAGCGTCTCCGATTGCTTGAGGCTTCGCGTTAGGCAGATCATAACGCCCATGATAACGATTGTCTACTATCAAGAAACTTCATGAAGCTTTATTATAAATTGAAACGAGATCACAATCATTTTGACATCGAAATGCCGAACATAAGAACTTTGTGATATTTTACGCATTGTAAGCAATAATCATAACATAATATACCAAGTATGTAAATATGAAACCGGAATTTTTTAATAGAAAATACACGTTTATTGCATAAAAATGATAAAAAATATTTTATTCGAATCGATAACTATATATTTTTTCCACCTGTTTGACAATTTGTGCTACGCCAAAAAAATTGTTGCTCTTTTGAGCCAAACCAGTCATCTAGCCATTTTCGTACATCTTCGTAAGAAGTGAAGCGCTACTGAGCAAGTGCGTGTCCCATCGATGCAAATAAGTGGTAATCGGAGCCAAGTTTGGTAATTACTCTAGTGGTGATTACTTACGCCGCATGCGAAAGTATTTCCCAATCAAATGCCTCAATTGTTTCCTTGATCAGTTTTGCTATGTGTGATGGTGCATTATCATGAAGCAAAATCACTTTGTGTTGCCTTTTTTGATATTCCGGTCATTTTTCACACAAAGCTTGATTCAAATCATTTGTTGTCGGTTTCATTCAGTATTAACGGTTTCGCCAGGTTTTAGCAGCTCATAATAGATCACTTTTCTGATCCCACCAAACACAGAGCATTGTCTTCCGTCCATAGCGATTTGGCCTTGCAGTCGATGTCGATGATTCGTGGAGTTACCCATGATCTTTTACGTTTAGGATTCTCAAAATATATCCACTCTTTATCGCTAGTCACAATTCGATGGAGAAATGACTTTCTTTTGTACCTGACGAGCAGCATTTCGCAAGTGATTTTTCGGTTTTCCTGCTATCTTTCATTCAGTTCATGTGGAACCCATTTTCCCATCTTCTGGATCTTTCCCATGGATTTCAAACGTATGGAGACGGCTTCTCGTGTCACATTCAATTGATTCGCGAGTTGTTGTTGAGTTTGAGCATCATCCTCATCCAACAATGCTTGCAATTCGCTGTCTTCAAACTTTTTCGGTGGTTTTCCACGTTCTTCGTTTCTCACGTCAAAACCGCCATTGTTGAATTTTTTAAATCACTCAAAGCACTGTGATTTATCAAGAGCATGCTCACCGTAAGCTTCGACAAGCATTCGATGCGATTCTGCAGTAGTTTTCTTCAAATGGTAATAGAAAATCAATGCTGTCCTCAAATTGTAGTTTCCAGGCACAAAATTCGACATGTTCAACGCTATTACAAACTATACTGTTGTATGAAACTTGTATTGTTGTGAGTTGAAAATCTTTGTCAGATGTCAGAACAAGGAAATGATGGCGTCATCTGACAACTACATTGACAGCTATGGCCATCTATTGGTAAATTCCGGTTTCATATTTACATACCTGGTAACATGTCTAAGAAGAAAAAGTGGCGACTGGTGGAAGAACTGTACGCTCCGGCGAGAAAAAATTTTTCACGCAGACGTGTCATAGTTTACAAATGAACTGTGACAGGGTGATATGGTTGAGATGCGCGCTTACACACAATTCAAAGGTCACTACATTCTCATCGTTATCGATGTGTTGAGTAAGCACGCATTATTGGGCCGTACCATTGAGAACCAAGAATGGAAATGAGAGGTGATCACAAAGATAATTCGAGATAATGGAAGATGTCTGAAAAATTTGCAAACTGATATGGGAAAAGAATTTTACAAACGTGTAAAAATTCTTGAAGAAACGCAACACAAATCATTATTCCATAATGAATCTGTCATTGAATGGTTCGATCGTACATTGAAAAACGAATGGAAACAATTTACGCACAATGGAAATTATAAATGGATCGACTTGCTACCGCGTCTCATCTCTAAACAACGCGCGAAAGCATCGAACTGTCGGTACGGCGCCCCATCAATGTGACTTCCACGATTGCTGACAAGCTCTTAAACACGGTGTACAGTAGCATAAAGATCATCGCATTCCCGAGATTCAAAGTGGGTGACTCGGTACATGTGAACAAATTCAAGAGCTTTGAGAAAGGTTACACACCAAATTAGACCACGGAAGTGTTTAGAATCGTCAAAATACAGAAAAATCCTGTGACTAATCCTGTGATGTAAATCTTGTGATGTCCTGTGTAAATCTACTGGAAGATTACCGCGGAAAACCAGTCGCTAGAGAATTCTATGATTATGAGTTGCATCGCATTGCTAATCCATTGTTAATCCTTGTGTCTAGTTGAAAAGGTAAAAAAGAAGACAAGGTTTATGTAAAATGGTTTGGATTTAATAATTCATACAACTCTTGGATACACAAGGATAGTGTATTATAAAAATAAAATTTATTAAAAATTGTATAATTATTTTTTTCTCTTTGTAAATATATATTAAATATTAATGCATTATGCATGTTATACACATTACACATATTGCATACATACACAAGTACATACATATATACA
>NW_012130093.1:904911-907781 GCF_000143395.1 Atta cephalotes | reverse complement strand
ATCTGTCTCTCGTTTAATTCATGTGGCATCCATCTGCCGACTTTCTGAATCTTTCCCATTTCTCGTAGGCAATTGGAAACAGCTTGTTGACTAACGCTCAATTGCTCTGCGAGTTGTTTTTGTGTTTGTGAATCATTTTCATCCAGCAATGCTTGCAATTCCACGTCTTCGTACTTTTTGGACGTTTTTCCGTGTTCCTTGTCTGCAACATCGAAATTTCCAATTTTGAAACGCTGAAACCATCGTTCATACGTTTTTTGCGATGGAGCATGTTCACCATAAGCTTCTCTAAGTAATCGGTATGATTCCGCAGCAGTTTTCTTCAAATGAAAACAAAAAATTAATGCTGTCCGAATGCTCCTTATTTAATACAAATTTCGTCGTATTAAACACAGCAACACAATACTATGCAAACACTTTTCAATCAAATCACTTTGCGCGTTTGACCCTTGTTGATGGTACAATAAAATGGCGTATAATGTTAAATCTTTGTACTTCATACTGCATTGGTGCGCCATCTGTTTCTCAAATTGTCATGTACAGCTGGTAGGTATGCAGTGTGAATCTTTGTAATTCAAGTTACAATTCGAATGCATAGGCCTCTAAATCACCCCGTTAAATGGCAATGATCGCGTACCCGACCGTACGATGTGTTGTCAGGCGCGAACAGTTTTTCGCACACATGGCAGTGCGTAGTACTGTCAAATTTTTGCCAATCGTATCGCGTGAAATCTGCTGGGAACATTAGTAGATAAGATAGTATTTACTTTATGCGCTAGATTTCGGAGTTCCTCGACGAACCACGCAATACAATTGTTACCGCGAAAACGATTTCGACAGCAAATCGTCATACGAACAAGTACCCGATGTTGAATACCTTGTGTTGCTGATACGTGTGCGTAGACTTATTCGGGTCTCTCTCCATCTTTTCCAATGCACAGGTCAGCGTATACGAACGGGATGCGCTCCTTCCTGCAGTAGTTGAAGCTCAGCCATTTATCGTCCTCACTAGGCAATCGGATGGCGTAGTCATTCATTTTACCGCAGTCTACTGAGTGTGACTGTAATTTATATTGAAGTAATGTAGACATCTGAAAAGATCATACAAAATTATTATAATATTTACCACTGTTTCTGTTAATATTGTTTTATCAATTTTTTTTTCTTATTATACTTGCCAATCGCAGAAATATTTCTTATTCTTGGATCTAGTAATTTGTGATCTCACGAGGCGGGACAGATCTTTAATCAACGCAAAATGCCCCGCGTTATCATCCTGTGAATCCTACACATACAGTAAATTAACATACTCGTATCTCTTTCGGCTGATGAGTCGTAATAGAAGAATTTTTTTCTGTTCCTGGATACTGTTGACGAGATATTATTCTGATTTTCGAATTTTATTATTTGGTTCAGCGTCATCGGAAACTGAATGTCTTGGAGATTTAGTATGGTATTATAGTGCTGATATGAGGATTCCTGATTTGTGTGAATTTTAGCCGGGTGTAGAGCGGCAACTACTGACCACGCGAAGCACGCATTGATGCACTATGGATTGCATGTTGATTACTGCTTTCTTTATCTTAATATTTCGCGATAACTCAATGTGTCAACCTGCGTGCAATGTTTATTCACATTGAGAGTCAAATTCACGATATGCGACAGTATCCAGTCGCTATCGCGTTCCTGGAATTCCTCTAGTGATACTAGGATAGGTCAACGACGCGCGACGCGTACCATTCTTGTAAATCAGACGTATTAAAGAGTTCATTTCTTATAGTGATACTTTTATTCGCGCGTTTATCAATGTTATGAATTCACCATTGAATACATACAGTATTTATCTTTATAGAGTTATGTCTCTGCATAACGTCTCGCACACGTTTCAGCACAATTTCACTCGCGTTTTCGAGGAATTGGCAAGGCTCGATGTGCCTGGAGTTTATCACGGCACCGATATACGGCTTTCGAACGCCGTTTCTATCTCGCGCCGGAGTCCCGTACTGTACCCGGCATCCACTTGCACAAAACGATCACGCATTGAATCTTTAAAACTTTCAAGTCGCGCGATACGAGCGATCAACGATTGTTTGATCCCAATCGACGTTTAACACGTTCTTTTCAGCGATTTCTGAATCGTCTGTTCTTTCAGCGATTCGATAAACACATCGCAACACTATTCCCATGCGACGTACTCTTCTCGCGTATTCATCTGAGCGGCTTGCTCCACCAACTCACTCTCCGTTTATTTCATATTATAATATTCTCTTTTCACATCTTTTCATTAAAAAAAGCTTTGAGAAAATGTATATTTTTAGTCTATTTTTATATCTTTGACAAAATTTTCACAACACCTTGTATCACTGTGTGAACAATAGAACACAAGGCATTATTTGATAAAATAAAATAAATTTTTATATTCCGAATAGGAATATCCTCCGAGAATTGTACATATATTGGTATCATGTATTCGAACGGCATGAAAACTTGAAAATTGATCGTTTATTTCTACAATCTATATTGAGCAATATCTTTCCTTCATGACCTTCAGTATAATAGAACTCAATGCAGCACATTTTTTTCACAGGATTTAAGACGTTTACTTGAGCTCGATTTAAATTTCGATATATTCCTTCATTGTTCTCCATGTCACTGTCGAAACATTTGACAGAGAATAATCTTCATCGGACATTTCCTGGTCAGACATTTCTTCATATTAATAATTTATTTCTTCATGTTGATCATTTATTTCTTCGTCCATCACTTCATCCTCGTGCAAAATTCATTTTTCCATTAAGCATACACACACACACACACACACACACACACACACACACACACACACACACACACACACACACACACACACA
>NW_012130093.1:904053-904891 GCF_000143395.1 Atta cephalotes | reverse complement strand
TATATATATACATACGTACAAACGTATACACATAACATACACATACTATACATAATATACATATTATACGTACTATACATAATATGCATATTATACATATTAAATATATACCAGGTGTATATGAAATGACGATTTTTTTCCCAAAAACACGTTAAATTCGGAAGAATGATAAAAGAAATTTATTCAAAGTATGCTCCATTGCTAGTTACACATTTTTTCCCATCTTTCGGGCAATTTGTGGATACACGCCAGTAAAAATCTTCCCCTTTTGCCGCGAACCATTCATCGAGTCATTTTTTCACATCTTCGTACGAATCAAAGCGCTGCTCAGCAAGTGCGTGATCCATCGATGCAAACAAGTGGTAATCGGAAGGAGCCAAGTCTGGTGAGTAAGCCGCATGGGATAGAACTTCCCAGTACTTCCAACAGCTGAGTACTTCCAACGTGTCCCGAACTGGTTTTGCCGTATGTGATGGAGCATTGTCATGGGGAAACCTTTGCCTCTTTTAGTATTCTGGTCGTTTTTTAAACAGCGAACGGTTCAAATCGATCAATTGTTGTTGATAGCGTTTGGTATTAACCGTTTCGTCAGGCTTCAACTCAGCTTCTAGCTCATAATAGACCATACCCTTCTGGTCCCACCAAATACAGAGCATCGTCTTCCTGCCAAAGCGATTCGGTCTTGCGGTCGATGTGGTGCGCCTGGGTCTATCCATGATTTTTTGCGCTTGGGATTTTCAAAAAAATCCACTTTTCATCCCCAGTAACGATACGATGCAAGAATGACTTTCTTCTGTATCGTTCGAGCAAAATTTCACATGTGTTTTTGCGCCTCTCC
>NW_012130093.1:900560-901850 GCF_000143395.1 Atta cephalotes | reverse complement strand
ACACACACACACACACACACACACACACACACACACACACACACACACACACACACACACACACACAACATCGATATAACGTTGAATAAACTCTAAACTCGACTGCTAGCAAAATGTGATCTCAAAAAGAAAATCTTTTCGTTTTACCTTATCGAAAATGAATCATTTTTTTTTGGTATGCTGTTCTAACGTGTTCTAACATGTTCAAACATGTTTCCGAAGGGATAATTTTTTTATCGCAGTCGAAAAGATAAATCGAAATATTTTTGAAAAAAAAGCATGGGAATAGATAAAACTTTATTGTTGTTATTGGCGTCGAACTCATAGATAAAATCATTCGTCAGAGTGCATTCTTATGATATAAGTCATTGTATAGTTTGAGGTATGTTTGGAAAGTAATGTGATTTCGATCTATGGTTGTTAAGGTAAGTAAATTCCACATTTGATATACTGTACAAAATACATTTTTGAGAAAAGAATGGCAACAGACAGACTTTATTATTGTTGTTGTCGGCGCCGATCCCATAGATAAAAAAAAAGAAGGTTCAATATGATCAAAGTGCATTCTTATGTATCACTGCATAGTTTGACGTAGAATTGAAAATGAAAAAATCCCCTCTATTTGAGATGTAAAAGATGGAATAGAACACTATTTAAAAGAAGTGCTCAGCTAACATTATCGCGTCAGTCTCAAAGGAAATCGAATAGTAAAAACTCTTGAAAATATAGCGAAATACAGCGAAAAGATGAACTACTACTTTCCAATTCAAACGGAAGGTGAGACATGCGAGGGACAGTAAGTTTGTGTTCAATTATATAAAATTTTGTTTACACGCTTTTGATATATGTTACACATTTTTCTACCTGTATTCTTCTTTCTTTAATAGCATATCTTCTTATACATCTTCGATATCTTGTCATACTTCTTATATTATGAGAAGAAGATTCGCATTGATATCTACAACTTATAAATATCTGGACATTAGAATCAGCGTGGGACTTATGTCCTATGTAAAAATTGTGATTGGTGATAATGGAGGCAATCGCATAATCTTGCCTACAACGTGGAAAGCGTTCATCGAGAGACGTGCAAATGTTGAGCAATTAGCTATTATATATATATATATATATATATATATATATATATATATATATTATTTATTTTAGTTTAGGGTAGGTAGTAGTTAGTTAGTAAGTTAAGTTAGGAGTAGTACGCGGTACGTACTTACGTTAGTTACGTTAGTAGTACGTACCGTACCGAACGTACGTAAGTTAGGTAGTAGTAGTTAG
>NW_012130093.1:871047-900540 GCF_000143395.1 Atta cephalotes | reverse complement strand
TAACCGTAACCGGTAACGGTAACGGTACGGTACGTACGTTACGTACGGTAAGGTACGGTACGTACGTAAGTAGTAGTAGTAGTATAGTATATATATATATATATATATATATATATATATATATATATATATGTTATTTTTATTGGGGAGGATGTATGATTAAATCGGAAGGGATAGCAGGCCGATTTACTATTAGCTGATTGGCCCACGAGATTTCGGATAGATGTAAGTTGGAGTGAACGTGCAGGCCCGCTGTCCATAGAAGAGCGCCAGGAGGGCAGTTGCAGTGGCCAGTGATTTATTGGGTGATAATGATGGTTGCCCACAATTTTATGCACTAACATACGAACTAGCGTGAACTTTCCAGGATTCAGCGCGGGTTTTCACTGACTAGTATTAACCAACGTGAACTAAAATAGATTGATTTCGTCGCTCTGCGGGACCTCTATTTATGAAAAAAGAGCATAGTGCCCTTTGTCTAAATGCAATAGTTAGTTGCAATGTCGCGAGATTTACGATTTTTATAGCGTCCTATCGTTAATCTAAAATTGTTAGATAGGTTTCGAGAAGAAAAGAAATAATTTATATTTTTCTTTAAAGAGACAAGATTGCTCCAGATAGATAACGAATTCTGTTATCCTCGTGGAAAATATGGCTAGGTAAACAGACGGTTACCGTGCACAACTAGTTTTGCAGGGCAATCATTGTCAGTCGCGAGTCCGATCTTAGATAACGCTACTATGGAAAGTTATCTCATGCGTTTTATGATTTTTTAGGCGCGATGTGACGCCTGTTTTCTTAAGAAATTGTTGATCAATCTGGGACGACAAGCTTGGATTTTTACTATTGCATGACTTCAGTGCATTTATAGTGTCTTTTGTAATCTTGTCACTTTCCGGATCTGCATTAAAGTTGTTATTCTTTCCGGGTTGATTAACGTTTACAAGTTTTCGCGGAATTTCTCTCTCTTTTCAGTTCTATCAGATCGTTATCAGAGGACTCCACTCAAGTCTCATAGACTTCAACTATAGTCGCGACATGGAGCCGATTCTTTTGAAAGAAAAGAATCGTGGCATCTGTAGGACGTAACAATAATTTTAATTATAATACATGTTTGTCGTAATTATTGTCTAATTTCGCTCTTTTACTACATTTTTCTCAATTTTACCAATGTAATTAAAAAACAATTCGATATTCAATATTCATTTTAATTTCATCATTATAATTTATAATTTAACGGAATTATCATATTTAAAGTATGTGAAAAATAAAGAGATAGTATAATAGACTGGAAAGGTAAGAAGAAACACGTTTTTATAAACGTGTGAATGCGTTCGATCAGTATGCGTCCCGCGCATAAAGCACTCGCGTCTAACTATGAGCGCCGCTCCTGTTTCTCTACGCGATCCGTGCTATTTCTTCTTGTAATTTGAAAACTAAGCTTCAGACAAAATTTTCGCAAAAGAAAAATCGTTTTAGAAATAAGTCAGGAATATGATACTTTAAGAACAAACGTTTTTTTCTGAATTACCCTGCATATGAGAAATTGTGTTCTTAGCAGAAAGTGTAGACAAAAGATTACACCTTGAAAAGACTATACTGCAAGATAAAAGGAAATAACATGGGTCCATCTAAACTGTCAATTTCTAGCTTTGAACTACCAACAGAATGCTTGGTCTAAAACTGTGTTCCAAACTTCCTCTCTGAGGAAGATTTTTATGCTATAGTATACATTATACGTGTATACGAGTATATATATTTCGTAAAATTTTCCTCGGAGAGAAAGTTTTGGAAGCCTAGTATACGTGTCGTTGGTATGTACATATATGTGATCTGTGATTACGATGACAAGTCAATATTTCTAACTTTTCCCGCGATGGCACTAAACTCACATCTCGATTTTCTGGATTTTCCAAAACCGTGTTTCGAGCCTTTCAGATCTCGAGTTTGGTCTTCTTCTTATTACTTCGTAGTATCAATCAAACTTTTTTCTTAGGATGAAAAGTAAAAAGTGAATAATTTCTCTATTAACTTCAATGGTTAAAATTTTCACTTTTCACTTTCCATTCTAGGAATAAAGTTTCAACATTGATACCCAGTTAAGCTATATTAAGGCACTATACATAAATATTGGCATTCACCATTTGTTCTTTTCTCACTCTCTTGCTTCTTTCCTCAATTCCTTGCTCTCTCTCCATTCCGTCGCTAAGCTGAGAAGAGAGAAGAGAGAAAGTTGAAGAGAGAATAAAGAGTGGAAAAAGGACTAAAAAATGCGAATATTCGAGTGCTCTAGCTATATGTTACGTTAGTATAAAGAGAATGGCGTCAATGCATATGCTGATTGGTTCCACCAATGCTGGAGTCTCATGAAATATATTTACCACGTATTACATAACAGCATAATCAATAATCAGTAAAACGCGAAATAGCGGATCGCTTTTATGGTTTCAATACATCTCATGGGACTTCAGCTTAAGTGTCTGTACCATTAGTTAGAAAGAAGATAACGTCAAAAAAAGGAAAAGTTAAGACGAGGAATTACGTTATAGATATAAGACACAAAATGGTGACTTCTAGTTAATTGGCGTCACTCTATACCCACTCTAGGGCCGAATTCATAGTCCGGAGGAGAGACTAGGTCTGAATTCAAGATGAGGAGCACCCTGATATTTTTTTCTGTTATCATCAATTGTTTACAGTGCGTTTGCACTGTAATAATGGGGCATGCATAATGATTGAAAACATACTATATCGAAAAAAGTGTTTCAGATTTATTTATTTTATATAAAAACGCAACCTAATTTTATTAAAATTGATGAGGAAGACAGAAATCTCAGATGAAAAATAATAATAAATAATAAATAATAATAAATAATAATAAATAATAATAAATAATAAATAATAAATAATTCTCAGAATCAAATGAATTATAAGACTTAAAATATTGATTGCGTTTATATAAAGTCATAATGTTGATTTAATTTGGAATTTCATTAATTTCATCAGCCCGGATCTACTACAGATTTTTAAGATTTTTAAGATTTTTAAGCCTTAAATCATAAGAAATAGACAAATCATAATCGAGTATTCGTCTGTAATTGGTCATTTCTTATAGCTTAAGACTTAAAACATCTATTGTAGATTCGGACTTAATAATTCCAAAGCGAAACCTGACAAGAAAATCAACCTTCTTGGAACAAAAGGATAATGGCTCCTATATATAGGATGACAGTTCTTCTTCTCGTTTTATTGGGTAATGCAAATGCAAAGCCGGTCACGCTTTTCAAATAATCGAGATAACACACATTCGAAACGAAACGAAGCACTCAACAATGGATTAAAATGGATTGAAATTTTTTTCTATCTGAATGCGTATTTTAAATAGTGAATACTTTTTTTGGATTTAATTGGATTCAATTGGATTCAATTAGATTCAATTGGATGCAATTGGATTGAAAAACTTTCCTATTCAAAATTTTGAATTGAACAGTATTCACAATTGTGTTTGTGTGCACAGAAAAAGTTAATATTATTTTTAGATTGAAAGGCATAGAGATATGCAATTCCTATAAATGATTAAAAATGCATTCAGAATTGAAAAGATTCATTTTAACATTCGTGAATCAATATTTCTGAAAATTTGAATCCATTTCAATTCATTTCAATCCATTCTCGTTTGTTGGGCACATATTCGATCCGCACGAGTCTCAGATTAGATGACATGCTTACTTGTTCTAAATCTGTTCGTATCACTGAACATTGGGGCACATCATATATTATAATACTACTATTGCTAACGACAATTAAGAGCTGGCCACCACCACGGTACAAATGATATCTACCTCTCACTTAAATAGTGTACTTCAATACGCATCAATACGTTCCTAACCAATCTTATTATTCGCATGTATGGAAGTGAGAGATCCTATATTGGGTATTTTCCATTTGATGATACAAATCGATACAAATCAATATAAGTATCGTTTTACCTTTGTCACTTTCTGAATGTCAAGAAGGATATGCTTGACGATACGCTGAATGTCAAGAAAACGACACTTATATTGATGCTTGTATGATCAAATGGAAAACATCCTTCTATCTCGTTGTCTTTGCACGTCTCTCCACTCCCAAAAAGAGGCTATGTTAGCAATATAGAGATTTGTTCGCATCACATGCTCCAAATTAAGCCAAAGAATACTTGGATTACAGATAAGATGGCGGTTGGAGCAGTTGCATGTGCTCCAATATTCAGTGATACGAACGGATTTAGGACAAGTGAGCATGTCACCTAATCCGTGAGACTCAAACGGGTCAGACATGTGTCTCGTTTCGGGTATTTTGTGTTACCTCGATTATTTAGAAAGCGTTTTTATACAAAATAAATACGTTTTTAATAAATATAAAAGTTATATTATATTTTTATATTATATTATATTATATTTTATTATATTAATATTATTTTATTTTATTTTTTAATTTTTCTAATTTTATTCATTTTATTTATTTACCTTATTTATTTATTCTTTTTATTTTATTCATTTTATTTTATTTCATTTATTATTCATTTTATTATTTTATTTTATTAATATTATATTGTTATATTTTTATATTTATATCAAAAATGCATTTATTAAATGCGTTTTTATACAAAATTTATCTGAAATATTTTTTTTGATATAGTTTTCAACTATTATACGTGTGTGCGTAACATGCTCCAATCGTATCATTTTCTGAGATGAGGCAAATGGAGTGTTCTTAATTGATCCATGGAGTATGCTCTAATGCGACGCGAACATCTAGTTGCCATATTAGTTCCGGTGACGCGAACATATTGGAGCGTGTTGGGCATGTTGGAGCGTGTGACGCGAACAAATCTTAGAAGAATATTACATATATGGGGTACATGAATCCAATTGCTCCAACAGCCATCTTATCCAATTGCTCCAACATCCTCTAATCTAAGTGCTCTCTGAGTTAATTTGGAGCATGCGACGCGAACAAATCCATAGACTTTTATATATACTACTAGACTACTAATGACTCCTAATGATATATACTATTAGACTTTTTACGACAAGTTTATGTGAAAGGGACCCCGAAATTGCGCATGGTAATTCTACGCATGCGTCACGAATATACTCAAAGGAATGTAGTATGGCTGTGTTTTGTCAATTGTTTACATGCTAAACGTTTTTAATCACGGAGTAATAAGAAGGAAATTAAACTCGAGGTCTGAAAATAGATTTGAAATACAGTAGAAAAACCTATAAAAAATCGGATGAAATCAAACTCAAGCAGCTGGTAAAAAAAAAAATGGATTTGAAACACAGTGTAGGAATATCCATGAAAAATCCAGCAGATGTGATTTTAGTGCCATCACTTCTTGCGGAAAAAGTTGGAAGTATTGACTGTCACGTGATCACAGGTCACACATATATGTATCTACTACATATATTATTACATACATACATACATGTGACCTATACCACGTAACAATCAATACTTCTCTATTCTGTGAAACTTCTAAAAATGATATAATATCACTTCCGCCGCGCGGCAAAAATTGGACTGAGTTCAACTTTTATTACGTGATGGAAATTATATATCTATTACTTACGCACAAGCGAGACGTTGATTGGCTATCGCCAACTTCTGTCGCACAGCAAGCGTTACTGCGTTCTGTAGGAGCCATAAGGAGACTCTACTTATGTTCATAAAATCGGACCCGGTTTTGAATTTCGAGTTAAATTTCGATATTTGATTCATCTAATCGTGTTACATGTAGCACGATTATATAAACCAAATATCGATTTATCATCTCTAGAAAAGTGAATGTTGCTATGTAGTTTATATTTACTTTGTTAGAGGGCAGTAGTGCGCGGCAGCATTTTGTGGTTACAGGTTTTGGGCCGTCCTTTCTCAGATTTCTTTCTGGTAAAACTAAAAAATACTATAGTATATGTTATATACACTAGTACTTTCTTAGTTTTTCGTATGCGATACTTTTCAAGAATAGAGCCCTTAGAAGTTGATGAAAGAGATCCTTAAATCTGTGATATACGGTGCTTATTTTCTTGCTGTATTGCTAGCTGGATTAAAATCTTGCCACTGTATTGGCTTACCAGCATCACAGCCAATACGTAGTAAAATTCTAATCCAGCTAACAATCTAAGAAAACAAACATGTATTGCAGGTTTTGTCTAGGCGTGAGGGTATTGTAAGAAATTTACTGTATGTTACTATATGTACTATATGTACACAACAGAGGTACCAACAGCGTCAGGGCTAAGTGACAGAATGAAAGTTTACCAACTCGGAGGAGAAATCAGGAAACGAGGAGCGCTCTGATATTTTTTTCTGTTGTCGTCAATTGTTTACGGTATATCCACACAGGATGTATTTTGAGCTATGCATGACCCTGGATCTACAGGGATCTAGATTTTTAAGCTTTAAGACCCAGTACACCAATGTCACTTTGATTTTAAGTGAGATTTAAAACTCTGTCTCATTTTAAAAGAGACAAGAGAGTTTTAAGCCTTACTTAAAATAACGTTAGTGCAATCGGATCATAATGAATGAACGAATCACAAATTATTCTTCTCACATTGACCAACTATAATTGGTCAATTTCTTACGGTTTAATGGCTCCTGCACACTGGACTAGGGGCAGCAAGCGTTTCCGCGTCCAATATGCAGAAGCCATAAGGCTTAAGATACCTATTGTAGATCCGGACTTAAACGCATAATGCATTTGTCCTTGCTTCCATTTGGCCTTTCATCAAATAATAAAGAAAAATAAAATGATACAACATACATTTCAGCGTAATTCAGAACATATACACTTGCGGCACACGATACTTATTTTTCTGCTGGATTATTAGCTGGATTAGTCCGGATCTACAATAGATATTTTAAGGCTTAAGCCATAAGAAATTGACCAATTACAGTCGAATGCGAGAAGAATAATTAATTGTGATTCGTCCATTCCTTATGGCTTAAGGCTTAAAAATCTATTGTAAGTCCAGAGTTAGAAACTTGCTACCGTATTGGTTACGTATTTGTTAGTAGCCTAATTTCCATCGAGGGTTTAAACTGGATCAGAATGTAAAATCAACCAACTACAGTCGAGTATTCTTCTGTTACAGTCGAACGACAGTTCGGTGAAAGCTAAGCCAGTGTCAGCCAATACGGTGGCAAGATTCTAATCCAACTAGCAATCCAGCTGGAAAATAAGCATTGTGTATCGCAGGTTTTACACAACTGCAAAAAAAATGCAGAAATAAATCATCCAATCACATTTCTTTTATAAAGTCGCACGTAAAATTTGATTGGATAGTTTTTTTATGCATACGTTTATGTGGCTGTGTAAGCAAGTTGTGTGGATATACCTGAATTCCTGAATGCAGCCCAAAAGATTGGACTGGCGGCAATTCGGCAAAGCAAACGATAAGTGGCAACCCTTTTGTCTATATTACTTTCAATCTCGCTCAATCTCGCTCGTGTCACTTTAGTCACTTAGTGTTCACTCTTCGGCGGGTTTTCGATTGACGAGACTTATATATTTCCTAACAAATTTGTATGTACTTCCATGTATATACGGGCAAAAAAAGAAAATCCTTGCTTGCAATCTAATCTAACTAGTTAAACTGAATAAATGCTTTTCTCAGGTGTAAGCGCGAGTTACGGGAATTACAATGTTAGCCTGGATGCAAGAAGCAGCAAAAATGAATCCATTTTCATCGCCGTTTATGTCAGTCAAGTGCCAGGCATTGGAGAACGGTGCTCGGCCGCTGATTCCGAATCGAAATATCGTTGCTGCTTCCGTCGAGGAAAGTGGTTAGTAATATTATCTCCCGAACCGTTCTCATTTGATCGTGAGTAAAACGAGGATTCTTCCTAATCGAGAGGTTATGCAGCTTTCATGATATCCAACATCTTATGGAGCAATCTTTATATCAGGAATTGTTACTGATGTCCCAAGGATTTTTTTGCCATTTTTGTATGAAATGATCTATTTATGTGATAAGACACGCCATTTTTTTATTTGACAGTCGCGTTACATAACCCGAAGTATGTTTCATCTGAAACACGATCGAATGTCATTCCATTGTCAAATCCCTAGGTTTGAAGGTCGCTCGATTGCTCATTGATGTTCTCGAGAACTTTTGTTTTATTTATTTTTTTTTTTAATATTGATATATGATTTAAGACAACAGGCCAAATTTCTAATTAATTTACAATTAATCCACTTTTATCAATATAGATTAATTTTAATTGATTTGTTGAATTTACTATTTTTCTAATTTCTAAAACTAGAAGAATATAAAAAGTTACGTAAAACTGATATTAAAGTTAACTTACATTGGTAGAAATGGACATAATTCAATCTAGCACAGAATTGAAATAATATCTTTGCACCATTCAGTCTACCTGTAATCTTCCTATTATTAAAGAAAATATTTAGTTTCTTAACAAAGTTATAGCTATATAAAATAAAATAATAGATATTGATAGATTAATCATCATTAAGTTAATCAATGTTTGTTCGAAATTCTTAAAAAACAACGTGCTTCGCTGTTCCTTACTCCACGACTTCTCGCGGTAGATTATAATACATTTTTATAAATTGTATAACTAGAAAATGTAAAACTGATGTTTGATTATCAAACATTTTACGTACATATATCACATTTGTATATGTGCTGTGCAATGTATTAAATTTCTGTTCCTATGTTAAAAGAAGGTTACAAATTACATAATCTTTATGCAAGAATTTTAACATTTTACATAGAAAGACATTTGATTTAAAATTGTGGATTGTATAAGGTGCAGCTATTGTTGGCCATTGTGTTATCGGTACATTATATAAAATATGCTCTTTAGCCTTGGAAAGGCGAAACGATAAGAATAATTCGCTTGCATGAGATATAAATCATTTCTTATTTGATTTATTTGAGCGTAGTATGTTTTAAAAGACTCGATCATTGACCTTGTTTATATTTAATTAATAATTCATTAATTTGATTGTCATCTCTGTTGATTGTGCTTTCAAAGCGTGTTTATAGTTCAAGCAAGCAAAGCAAAAGAGACAAATCCAGTTAAACTTAGAATCCGCACCAAGAAGAGTGCTCGATTAATCAGCTGATCAAAAGAACTTCCTGAAATGCTGAAAAATATCTTGATATTTAAAAGTGCCATTTTAAAATTTTGAATTTATATTATTAATTTATTTTTCATTTAAACAAACTTAATATTGTACTCCGCTTCATTAGCTCCAAGTGAAAATAGAGAAGGGTTCTACAATAAAAATTACAAGATATTTATTCAAAAAGATATTTTTACTTTTTTTACCGAAAGTAAAGTATTTATAATTATACTATTATTATGTATTAAAAAAAAATTTATTACTTTATTTATATTATATAATAATATTATTTTGTTTTAAAGTTTAATAACATGTATATGATATCACGCATACTTGAAGCATTTGCCTGGATCAAGTTTAAGTTTTCTTTCACATTAAACTTGGATGTGAAAAATTTAAATTTACTAAATTTAATAATGTAATAACGACTACATAAATAAAATATTGTCTATTGATATATCATGTAATAGGCATAAAAAAATTCTTTTTTTAATTAGAAAAAATATAGAAGAAAGTTTATTATACTTAATAATTTTAGAGTTTATATCGAATTTAGCTAAACGTACTGGTGAAATGAAATATATATTAATAAAAATCTTAACTGCTTAGATCTTACAACATTAGTCTAGATCCACAATCAGATCCTTGCTTTAAGAGACCGTAAGTCGTAAGTTATAAGTGATGATATATCGCGGTCAGTAAACTTATGCTTTTAAAATTAGATTTTGCTGAAGTCAATTTGCTTAAATATACAGTTAAAGACTAGAGACTGTTCAAAAATAGTTTAAAGACAGAAATTAATGTCATTTAATCTTTTTTAGCTTAGGGCATTTTAAAGGAAGGTTGTGGACCGACTTATACTGTCAGAGTTTTACCGTCGAATTTTTCGAAAAATACATAGGAGAATTAAAAATTAATACGATGTTGTTTTGTATATTTCCAGATAGTTGCGAATTTGGATCAAATAAATATTTTCTACTATGCGGTCTCGGAGGCATTTTATCCTGTGGCATCACTCACACCGGTATCACTCCCTTAGATTTAGTCAAATGCCGAATTCAAGTGGATCCTCAAAAATACAAATCAGTGTTCAATGGATTTCGAGTAACTAATTCTTACTAATTATTTATTTTCTTTTATATTTATGGATATAATACAATATTATTGTATAATATTTAAGATATAATATTTATTATGAATTCTACATGTTATAGGTAACTTTTGCCGAAGATGGCACTCGAGGATTAGTGAAAGGCTGGGCGCCTACTTTCTTTGGCTACTCCATCCAAGGAATGTTTAAATTCGGTCTTTATGAAGTTTTCAAAGTTCAATATTCGACGTTAGTCGGCGAAGAGATCGCTTATGAATATAGAACTTCTTTATACTTGATATCGTCGGCTTCAGCGGAATTCTTTGCAGATATTGGCTTAGCGCCATTTGAAGCCGCCAAGGTAATTGGTCGTCAATAGTTTTCTATATCATTACAACCAATTGCTCTGTTCTATACAACAAATTTGTTTTTAAATTACAGGTCAGGATACAGACTATGCCAGGGTATGCTGATACTTTACGACAAGCAGTACCAAAGATGTATATAGATGAGGGTCTTACCGGATTCTATAAAGGCTTAGTACCGCTATGGATGCGTCAGATTCCATATACGATGATGAAATTTGCCTGTTTCGAACGCACCGTCGAACTTCTATATAAATATGTAGTACCCAAACCTAGATCAGAATGTAATAAATCTGAGCAACTGGTAGTTACGTTTGCAGCTGGATATATCGCCGGTGTATTCTGCGCTATTGTATCTCATCCTGCTGATACGGTAGGATTTGTTGGAATACTTCCATTTGTAAAAAGAAGAAAGAAAAATTTGATTGATAAAAGCCAACGCAAGAATATATTACTTCAATTTACATATTTTGATAAACGTTTCATATATATATAAATTGAAGTAATATATTATTATATATATTGCATTGTCCTTTTATCGATCAAATTTAATTTGTTCGAAAACTTATTTGAAAAGTCAAGATAAAGAAACTTTTGTTATTTAAAAAAGCTATCGGCTAATCTTTTATATTCTCATGATGCATGATAAAAATTCGGACGCATTAAGAATAAATGTAAAAAGAGAGATTAGATGACAAAATAAATGACAAAATAAAATTAATTGTTTCTT
Organism: Atta cephalotes; assembly: GCF_000143395.1. Taxonomy (NCBI): domain Eukaryota; kingdom Metazoa; phylum Arthropoda; class Insecta; order Hymenoptera; family Formicidae; genus Atta; species Atta cephalotes. The sequence continues at coordinate 889,210 of NW_012130093.1, read as the reverse complement.
AAAAAAAAAAGAAAAAACCGATTTATTGAAATACAAAATATATTTTGATATTCATATCAATAAAAAAAAATAAAAAAATAACTTTCTTGCTACAGTCTATTTAGGCCTGTAAAGCTAACACACATTCTACAATAAGCCATTAATTATAAATCAGAAATTAGAAGTTGGGAATTGATTGTGATTGTCAATTTCCACTTCTAACTTCTGATTTATGACTAATGATTTATTGTGAATGGTCATAAAACTTACGTAGTAGAAATTAAAATTCAAAATTGTTTAAAGATTTGCGGGTTATCATTATGTGTTGATACAATCATTAATATCAACATTGAACATGGGAACTGTTTAGAAGAGCAACTAGATTGTTCATTGGTAACCTTGGTAAAATATAAATATCTATAGAAACCTCAAAAGATGAAAAAAATCCTCATAATCATTTATATTTGTTCATCTGAACTAAAATAAATTACACATTATTATAAATAATTTTTGAATATAATCCATTAATAGAGAACAAAAAGAATTAAGCTGAAAACTAGATCAGTTCAAATATTACGAAATAAAGATACCGAAAGATATCTAGGCTAGATAGACTACATATAGCATATGCGTGGACTATTTGATGATATCTCATATTGATAATAGTTTTAAATTGTCAATATTTTGAATCTATAAATGTTTGGCCAGGTGGTGTCGAAGTTGAATCAAGAGAAGGGAGCAACCGCGGGTCAAGTCCTGAAGAAGCTCGGTTTCGGTGGTGTATGGAAGGGCTTGGGACCGAGAATCATTATGATCGGTACCTTGACCGCCGCGCAATGGTTTATCTATGACGCTGTCAAGGTTTGGTTACGCATGCCCCGTCCACCACCACCTGAGATGCCAGAATCTCTCAAGAAGAAGTACGGCCTGGCATAAGCATAATGTGATAGGCACATATATATTATCGCTAACCGAATCATTTCACTCAATTATCGATTAGAAAAAGAGAAACGTATAAAGCAACTTCAATTTCTCATATTGTATATCGTTGAACGATATGTCCTATTTTATTTTGGAATATTTATTCTACATTATACAACAGCATCAACGCAAGGCAACACTGCCACAAGATTAGAGAAAACAATTGTGTCTTACAAATAGAAAATATAGGATGCTAATTGTGCGAATTCTATCGAAGGCACAATGGATTATCTAGTTACCTAGAGTAACCGTGACATTGTATATAGGGTGATCGCTATAAATAAATAGGCCGATTACTCAATACTATATTGCTTAATATTTCTCCTTTTTCCAAAATATAACGACGATGGGTAACATGACGTGACGATCGAAACGCAGAGAATGCAACATTTTATAAGATATATCGCTGATTAATAAAGTTGTAATGAGAAAATGGAATTTTAATTTATTAATTATACTGGAATAGCAAAAACAAAATTTATCTCATGTAATGTGTATTGGGTATAACTTTACTAAAGACAATCTCATCGATTTCAACAATCTTGACAAATGTGGTCAAGATCATGATCCTGAGTAATAATCAAAAGATTTTAATTATCGCTCGTAAAAGTTATTAACAAAAAAGTTAAATTTTGCTTAGATTAAATATCATATTATTTGTGCTCTATAGTCTGTCACTACATATACATACGTTGTCATGATCAAAATATATATAAAATATAGAAAGGCGCTCAACTTTGTTCCAAAAAAGCTGTACTTGTGATTAATTAAAAAGCTCATCTATATAAAGTCACTATGTGAATTTATGTTGTTTGTGTAAAAATCTCACTTTGCGTAGAAAATTTTTAATCCAATTCTATATGAGTCTATAACTATGTGAAAATGTGGTCCCACCAGTAACAGGAGCGGAGGGGAAGGGGGGGAGGAAGTGGGCTGAACTTACTATGTACTGTATCCACACATACACTTTATAACGCAAAATGAGGCTCCACATAGGTTTATGATGCTCCACGCAAAAAGTATACATTATATTACTGTTCAGAATATAAAAAAGAGAATAATTAATTAACTTTGATTAATAATATTTTACAGCTAAAACCTATTGATTGTTACTCAGTATAATGACATCAAGAATTATTGAAATTTGTGAGTTTTACCGTATAGTGAAATAAACTAATATTTTCATGCATGTTCTTTCGTATATAAGATTTAATAATTCTAAAATATATCAGAAGTTCTTTTCGATTCGCAAATTAATAAATAATTTATTAATAAGTAATTATAAATCTTGATCAATAAATGAAATTTATTTTTACAAATATATAAGTCACGAATTATATGTTTATTTATTAATATAGAATTAAAAAAACAATTTTTTTACACATTATCCATATATATTGTTGAACCAATGTATGTACATAGAGTGGGATAGAAGTTGGAAAAACTGATCAAAAATCAACCTTAAAATGTGAATAAAACAAATGTAGTTTCATATTGTAATAAGATGAAGAATCTCTAATTAAATTATATAAAGTCTTCATCAATTTATTTCGATTTGGCAAGACAATGAAAATGAAAAACTAAATTTGTTTTGTGAGCATTATGTAGCATATTTTCGACAAATCCAAGAATATTTGTCAAATTTAAAATGTTATTAATTTTTGAGATACTGGTGGAAAAAATAAAAATGTGCAAGAATATACATATGAGAAGACAACTATCAATACATGTGATATTAGTGCGTCGTTGTGTCACGGAAACAAAAATTTGCATAAGTTGAAAAATTTTAGAAATTTGATGAAAAATACCTTGTTTGTAAAAAACTTTTGTTATTATTATTCTTTTATTTCCACTCAACAGTCAGTTACAAGTATCTAAAAAAATAGTAACATTTTAAATTTAACAAATATTCTTGGATTTGTCGAAAATATGTGCACAGCTCATAAAACAAATTCAGACTTTTTCACTTTCATTGCCTTATTAAATCAAAATAAACTAATGAAGCTATTATATAATTTAGTTAGAGATTCTTCATCTTATTTACAATATGAAATCACATTTGTTTTAAGTTTCAAGTTTGATTTTTGATGTCAGTTTTTCCAACTTCTATCCCACTGTACAATACATACATTGATTCAATAGTATATATATCGATAATGTGTCAAAAATTGTTTTTTTAATTCTATTAATAATTCTATATAACTCCATATAACTCCATAAATAAATCAAAGAATTGAAAAGGATACGGGCAATAGAAGTCAAGCGCAGAAGACGTCGCGCAAATAATATATTTATGATATGTGAAACTTCTTTATTCATGTTTCGGCTCACTTTTGAGCCTTCTTCAGAGACAACATAAACCAACATATATCAAAACTGAATAAAAATTATCCTGATGAGCTCCCCTATCAAAAATTTAAATGTCGGAATTAAAACTAAAAAGAATGAAAGAAAAAAGAAAAGAAATTAAGAAATACCGTAAAATAGAATATGGAGAACTAATTTAGCCAACAATTTTAATTATAATTATAATTAATTATCCAACAAATATAAGGACGCTCACCATGCTCACAGAGCACCATATCGCAAACACCACTACAAAAATAATTCAAGAACGGCTCCTGATAATGTCCAGTCAGTATTAAACACAGTGAGTCATTTTTTGTTTTTTAAATAATTTTCTGAAATAATAAATGGAAAAATATATCATTAAAGCGTTAATCAATTCCAAGAACAAGAAAATAATCGATAAACATGCCAGAAAGATTACTGCATACAAACAACACTGACTGACTAGACAACAATTCAAGTCTTTATAGTTTGTCTATCGGGAGATTGGGAAGCTCCTTCATATTCATTTGCATGTTGAGTCCATGCGTCTGTCTCCTGATGAATATCATTTCCGAAATAAATCTCTTCCTGTAGTGAGATTCCTCATCTAATATTGTAACATTGTCCCAATCAAAATCATGACCTTCTTGTAATCGATGCTCCGTTATGACATTACGAGTAGATGTATTCCATCGAATGTGGTTCTTATGTTCCGTCATTTTTGATCTCAATTATTTACACGGTTGTCCCACATAATTTGCATCGCAACTCTTACACGAAATTTTATAAATAACATTCGACTTCTTGTCACGCAGTAAAGAGTTCTTATGCATCCTAATGCACTCTAATGAATTCTCGCAATTTATTAGTGTTATTCTATAAAACTCTCATTCAACGATCACTATTCAATCTACTAAACTTCTCAGTAATCATGAACGAAAGTGAACCACGAAGGTTGCACTGCTTTAACCCTATTATCATTAACAATACTCTTCCTATTACTAGTCATAATAATTTTCTTCAAATGATTATTAATATTCTCAAATATAAAGTTCAATGGATAATCATTATTTAACAATACTTTAATAATGAAACACAAATTATCAAGGTAAAATTTAGGATTCGAAAGCAAAACTATTCTATCAATTAATTCCGCGATTGTACTTATTTTTCGAGAAATCGGATGCTGTGACCAAAAATTCAAATATTTACTCGAAGAAGTCAGCTTGTACTAATTGAACTCTATCAACTTATTATCCCTAATCACTGTAACATCCAAAAGATTCAATCTATTACTCCCTTCTATAGCGAATTGAAACCTAGGAGAGAATTAAAATGCTAAGAATTAAAAATATCAAGAATGGAACTAACTGAAGACACAGGTGCCGCCAATAATATGTCGTCAATAAATCTGTAATAAAAGGGCAACGGAAACTGAATTAAAGACAAAACTCTAACCTCCATTTCGCATAAATAGATCCGTGATGACGAAAGATAACGGAGAGCCCATAGGAGTCCCTTCTGTCTATATATAACACAAAAACAAAGAAAATAGAATCTAAAACAAACTGAACCGTTTTGATGAATTCTTCCTCCAATAAACAACAATCTCTAGAAATAAATCGGTCTATACAATGGTCTTTAATATAGTCCATCTTTAATATAATCCATCTTATATAGTCAATGGAGACATTTTTGAAGAGACTCACAACATCCAGACATTTTTTTAATTGAAATTCATCACTTAAACATCTACATCAAGTTCCTTAACAAGTTTAAAACTATTTTCGATATGACTATCTGCCTTAAGAATTGTTTTTATGATAATATTATGAAGAAACTGCTAACGAATACAAAGGGTTATTTATCGAAGAAACTATTATACGAAAGAGGCAGTCCTGCTTATATATCTTCGGAAGAGCATAGGCTCTCGGAAGTATCCCATCATTACTTAAGAAACTTCTATATATGGAATTAGCTATATACTTTTTTTCCCTTCAACTAACTAATAAAACACGTTATCATCCTCTTTGTCAGATCCCTTTCAACTACCTCATAAGTATTTATATCCTGAAGCATTTTATTTACCTACTGATGCCTTTTTTGATAAGTAGGGGAATCTTCATATCTTTTCTTCTTGCGCGAAAGGAGTAGAATTGATTCGAAGTGTTGCTGGCTGTTGTTGAACAGAGGGAAGAAATAATATTAAAAATATCAGGCTTATTCGTAATTATCAGAAGACAGTCTGCGGTTGACATTGATCGTGATAGGGATAGAATGTTGGAGGATAGCGTTAGTATTAGGTTGTCGTTGTATCCTAACGTACAGAATCCAAATATTGAGATAGTTAGAGAAATACAAATTGATCCTCAGCCTTTTCTTCCACTGATTCCTTCTCTTTCATTTACTTCACAAAGGAATGGCTGGTTCGTGAATCTATCAACAGTTTCCATACCTCCTAATATACAAAACTTTTTATAATTGGGAGATAATTTTGCCTTACCTTTGAACAATAGATTAAATTTAACGGTCGATCTTATTAAGTGTATTGAAAATAATACAAATTGTCTATTGATGAGCAGATCTCGATCCATTCATTTCCTATACTAAGTAACTTAGCTTCTTGTTCCCTATATGGAGGTAGACAGGAGTTTGTCACAGCTAGCGAAAGACACTAGGATTTTCTTAAGGGATATGAATGATGGATTATTTTTACTCTGCGGATAAGGGGACTGTGACGGTAGGCATTGGATACACAAGTGTACATTTCCAGGAATGAGATGTTTCAGGATGTGAATACTTGTGAGGTAGTTGAAAGGGATTCGACAAGGAGGTAACGAGCTTACGCGCTTTATTAGTTAGTTGAAGGGAAAAAAGTATATAGCTAATTCCACATATAGAAGTTTCTTAAGTAATGATGGGATACTTCCGAAAGTCTACGCTCTTCCGAAGATATATAAGCAGGACTGCCCCTTTCGTATAATAGTTTCTTCGATAAATAGTCCTTTGTATTCGTTAGCAGTGTTTCTTCATAATATTATCATAAAAACAATTCCTAAGGCAGATAGTCATAATCGAAAACAGTTTTGGAAAAACTTGTTAAGAAACTTGATAATAGACATTTGAGTGATGAATTTCAATTAATGTCATTGGCTGTTGTGAATCTCTTCAATAACGTCCCCATTGACTATGAGATGGACTGTATTAAAGACCATTGGCGATTTATTTCTAGAGATTGTTGTTTACTGGAGGAGAAATTTATCAAAGCAGTTCAGTTTGTTTTAGATTCTACTTTCTTTATTTTTGATAGTATTATATATAGGCAGAATTACGAAACTTCTATGGATTCTCCGTCATCGATCTAATTATGCGAAAGCTGAAGGTTAGAGCTTTGTCTTTGATTCGATTGCCCTTTTACTATAGGTTTATTAATGATAATTATATATTGGCATCTGCATCTTCAGTTAGTTCCATTCTTGATATTTTTAATTCTTAGCATTCTAGACTTCAGTTCACTATGATGATAGGAGGTGATTGGATTTTTTGGATGTTACAGTGATTAGGAATAATGAGTTGATAGAGTTCAATGGTGGTATCACAAGCCGACTTTTTCGAGAAAATATTTGAATTTTTGGTCACAGCATCTGATTTCTCGAAAAATAGATACAATCGCGGGATTAATTGATAGGGTAGTTTTGCTTTCGAATCCTAAATTTCACCTTGATAATTTGTGTTTCATTATTAAAGTATTGTTAGAGAATGATTATCCATTGAACTTTATATTTGAAAATATTAACAATCGTTTGAAGAAAATTATTATGGCTAGTAATAGGAAGAGTGTTATTAATGATAATAGGGTTGAAGCAGTGTAGTCTTTGTGGTTCACTATTCCTTTCGTTCGTAATTACTGAGAAGTAGATTGAATAGCGAGCGTATGAGGGTTTCGTTTTATAGCACTAATAAGTTGCGAGAATTCATTAGGGTGCATAAGAATCCTTTACCGCGTGACAAGAAGTTGAATGTTGTTTATAAGATCTCGTGTAAGAGTTACGATGCAAGTCATGTGGAACAGACGTATAGACAGCTGAGATCAAGAATCACGGAGCATAAGAACCATATCTGATGGAATACCTCTACTCGTAATGTCATAACGGAGCATCGGTTACAGAAGACCATGATTTCGATTAGGATTACAATACTGGACGAGGAGCCTCACTATAGGAAAAGATTTATTTCTGAGATGATATTAATCAAGAGACGCATGGACCTGCAGATGGATATGGAGGGGCTTCCCAAGGCCTATCTCCTGATCATAGACAAGCTATAAAGGTTTGAATTGTTGTCTAGTCAGTCAGTGTTATTCGTACGGTATTGATTCGTACAGTAATGAGTCTTTTTGGCATTTATCGATTACTTTCTTATTCTTGGAATTGATTAACGCTTTAATGATACATTTTTCCATCTGTTATCTTGAAAAATTACTAATTAAAAAACAAAAAGTAACTCACTGTGTCTGATATTGACTGGTCAACATTATCAGGAGCTGGTTCTTGAATTATTTTTGTAGTGTTTGTGGTATGTGATGCTCTGTGAACATGGTGAGCCTTATATTTGCTAGATAATTAATTATAAGCTTAAGATTGTTGGATAAATTAGTTTTTATTCTATTTTACGATATATTTCTTAATTTCTTTTCTTTTTTCTTTCTCTCTTTTTGGTTTTAATTCTGACATTTAAATTCTCAATGTAGAGGAATTCATCATGATAGGATAATTTTTATTTATAATTTTTATATATGTTAGTTTATATTGTCTTTGAGAAAGAAAAGTGAGCCGAAACATGTAATGCGTTTTAATGAATAAAGAAGTTTCACACATCATAGGTATATTATTTACGCGACGTCTTCTACGCTTGACTCCTACTGTCCGTATTCTTTTCAGTTCTAATAACATTTGAAATATGACAAATATTCTTGGATTTGTCGAAAATATGTTGCATAGTTCACAAAACAAATTCAATGTCAATTCTTTTTTATTTCCATTGCCTTGTCAAATCGAAATAAATTGATGAAGCCTTTATATAATTTAATTAGAGAGTCTTCATCTTATGTACAATATAAAATCACATTTGTTTTATTCAAATTTTAAGATTGACTTTCGGCCAATTTTTCCAATTTCTATCTCATTAATAAATGTAGTAGAATGCGTTAAAAAAAATTAATTTCAACATATAGAGCAAAACAATTCACAATTTCTCATTTCTAAGTACAGCGTTAGAAAATATCCATGCAAGTACTTTTATATTACCTTATTTCCAATGCAGTCTTTCCAGTATTAATCATGTATATAACAATACTGTTTTTTATATTGCATTGTACAAAATTAATAACAAAAAATGTAATTCTTATGTTTGTATCATTTCACAAACAATATAAGTATCTTGCATAGAGGAAAATAACAATAAATATGCAGTTGCATTCTATAATTGCATATTCATTCCTCCATTACACATTAATATAACAATAGTTGTAACAAAAAGATATATATCTTATACATTAGGATAGATCGAAAAAAAATTTTTGAAAATCAATTAACAATATCCCTCAAAGTTATGGACCTCAATATGATTTGGATAAAATTTCGTCGAAATTGATTAATAATAATACTCTTCAAGTATCTTATCCCTCGATTTAGAAATTAGTATTTATACATTTCTTGGATACATATGTCAAAATTCGAAAAAATATTTAAATTTCAATACAATTTGCGTTTGGAGAGACGCTATTAGCGCTATTTGTGTCATTCTATCCTTGTTTTACGTCTAATAAACAATGAAGATAGAATGACAAAAGTCGCGTTAATAGCGTCTCCCCGAACGCACCATTGTATTACTTGTTCTTTTTGGTCGCTGAACACGAATCCGACAAGATCAGAAGTACATTTCAAAATGATGGATCCAATATGATAGAGTGAGTAAAAAGTCCCGGACCGATGAAATATCTTGGGAACTAAGCATTTCTGAAAGAAATGTTTCCTACAAAATATAAAGTTATAGGATATAGTTTAAACGATCCATTCACTGATCTGGCCCTGGATTCTGATCTTGAGTGGTGTTGCCAAAGTCAGGTAAAGGTCACATCGAATGTTTTAAATATTCTATTTTTGATTCCAAAAATCTAATAGCTGATATCGACAGCTTTTCAGAACACTATAATAAAGTTATTTTTATTGAGTACTTTTCAAGTTATATCCAGTGAGAAATGATAATGGAATCGATGTCGAATTGACGTCGATTTGATGTCTATTCGATGATTTCGATCATTCAGTCAATTCCATTGTCATTTCTTATTGGGTATAACTCGAAAGGGTAAGGCTCGAAGATTATAGTACCACCAAGCATTACGCAAAGTGTCCGACTGAAATTCCGGCTGAAGTATCCGGCTAAAATTTCTTGAATATTATTCAGGATAACATGTCCTGGATAACATTTGTCAAGATCAAGAGGTCATTGAAAATTGTACCTCTTATTTTCATTTTTACGTTATTATTAAAAATAAATAAATAAATTTTAAATAAATAAAAATAAATAAATTTTTAATAACTTTGAAGAGTACTCAATAAAAAATAACTTTTATTATAGTGTTTTGTTAATATAGTGTTTTGGAAAATTCTCGACATCGGTTATTAGAGTCTGGAATCGAAAATAAGGTGTGTCATTTAAAAAAATTAATATGACCTTGCCCTGATCTTAGGAACCCAAGATTGCATTGACTAGATCAGTGAATAGATCATTTAAAACTCAGCAACTTTTGTAAGAAACATTTCTTTCGGAAATGCGGGATATTTCCCGGTCTTGGACTTTACTCATCCTTTGTGTAGTCATATTGGATTCGCCATTTTGAAATGTGTACTTTTGATCTCGGATTTGTTAGCGACCAAAAAAGAATAGATAGATACCAAATTATATTAAAATTTCGATATTTTTTTCAAATTTTGATACATGTATTCAAGAAATGTATAAATACTAATTTCAAAGTCGAGAGACAACCTGAAGATATTAATCGATGAAATTTTACTCAAATCATATTGTGACTCATAACTATCTTTTGGAGGTATTGCTAATTGATTTTCAAAAAATTTGTTGACTTATCCTATATATATCTTATACTACACACACTCTCTCTCTCTCTCTCTCTCTCTCTCTCTCTCTCTCTATATATATATATATATATATATATATATATCCTATATATCTTACTACATATATATCTTACTACAATATATTAGAAAACTATTGTATTTTCCATTATCTTGAGGCTATTTTACTTTGAAAATAAGCAATGGCATCCTGTATAGTTGCAAAGATTTTCAATGATATCATCCCGTATACATATAAGTCACACTTCTTGATTGTTTCGAAAATAGGGCTAGGACAATTGACGAAGTAAAACTTAATATTCACCTGAGTGAATTCTTCTACGATTACATGCAGGACTTGAACGCTACTGGGATCGATGTAACTCAATGCGCTCATATCCATGATTATACACTGTAATTCACACTCTCTGGAGTTTTTCTCATCCAAAAAGCAATCCTCTTCGGCCAATTTTTTTCTGTACTTAATAATTTTTTGGGGACACACTCCCACAAGTTTGTATATAATGGACTTGAAATAGCTATTATTGGCGAAATTCAAAGGCCCACAATAGTGAAATATTTTTATTCCGTGTATCTCTACCGCCTAAAAACAAAAATCAATATAAAAACTGATTATTTTCTGATTTATTCAATATGCCTTACCGCTTTGTATCTACTCATGTCTAAATACAGATCTGTATGCGGTATATGACCCAATAAGCATGTATAAGGTCGAATAACTTGCAATAAAATCATGACCAGCGACACGAGCAATCCAGCAAGCAATCCAATGTCGATATTTATCAATATTACTACGAAAAACGTTATAATCCAAATTACAGCATCGATTTTGCTTAGTTTCCAAAATTTAACGAATTGATTGATTTGTTGAAACATTCCTTTTAACGCTACCTGCATGAAAAGTCTTTAAGAATTATACGCTTTCTTAATGACAATGCGAGATTTTCTTTATAATACAATCTACACGTACAACTATTATGGAAGCCAAGACACATCTTGGTAGAAGCTCAAAAAATGGCCCGATCCACAAAAGTATAATAAGCAATAATAAGCAAGATACAATACTCGCTATCTGCGTACGTCCCCCGACGGTTTGCTGAATAAGAGATCTACTCAAGGAAGCCGATATTGGCATGCAGGAGAAGAAAGAACCCATTACGTTACTAAAACCCTAAAATTAGAATAATAATTTGCCAGAATTATTAATGAAAGCTCAATAATTGTTAAAATATTAATGTCTGACCATTGCAAGAAGTTCTTGATTCGAATCTATCTCATAATTAAGCTTTTGTGCGAATATTAACGCCATTGATACAGTGATAGTATATGAAACCATAGTTATCGCAATACTATCAACCAACACTAAGGGTAATAATTCGAAACTTGGCACTTCTGGCTTGGGCAATCTATTTAAAAGAATTAATATTTATACATAAGAATTAATATTTTAATAATATCTAAATTTTAAGTAGATACTAGAATTTTGGCAAATATTAAAATGTTAAAAAATAAAATATTATACATATACCCCGTAGGAATATGCCCAACGGTTTCAATATCATAAATTTTTGGTAAATCACAATATCGAGAGACTAATGTTCCACCAACCACTGCAATAAGTTCAATGGGTATTGGTATGCTGCATTTTTTTTTCATTCTTGGCTAATGGAATATAAATCATATTTTTAGCTCTTTTACGAATATCCAATTAAAGTATTAATATATTATTTACCTTTAGATATTCATTGTTGACAACAAGAATAATAATTGATACAGTCGATACGGTTACAGCGGCTATATTGGTATTCTTTATTTCTTTAAATACATCTATAATAGTCTGAAAATAAAAAAAAATATAAAATCTTTTTCTGTTATACTAATCTGAAAACAAGTACAATTGTAAACAAATAGACCATTTTGTCCACATAATTGTTGTGCATATTGTTCAACGACATAATAGATTTTATACATTTCTATGATACTATTATATTGAAAATATTTTAAAGCAATTTTTATAATATAAAGTTGCACATATTCGTATCTATGCATAATGAGAAAAGTATTTTCGAAGTTGATAATTTTTTATTCTGTAACTGATAAACTGATTAATAGTGTGTCGCACAGACATATAACCTCTAGAATTAAAATTCGCAGTAACCCTACTAAATAATATCTAATAATATATTTTTACATTAAATATAATAGTTTTCTTATTTAAATGTTTATATAAACAAAAGAAGAAAATTAATAAAATATTTTATTTTTTGAAAAAAAATGTTTTATAATAATTTTTTTCATTTTATCTTTTATAATTAAATCTTTTTAGTATACATAGATTGTTTTAACATAAAAAAATATGGTATCTTTACTAGAAATTTATAATGAAAGATTCAAATCTATTTTTCTTGTTATATATACTTGTTATATATAATACTACATTTACTATAGTACATTTACTATATAATTCATGATATAAAAATATTTCATGTGTTATATGATAAAGATTTTCAAATCTGTTGATTGATTGCAGGACAAAGAGGTTCTCAGATCTTTCTGTCCTACAATCAATAAAGCTTAAAAAATTTATCATACAACAGAAACGGAAAAATGTAATATTATGTACGAGAAATATAATTTATGTTTACTTACAAAAATCAATTTGAAGTAACCTTTTTGCTTTGGCAATTTTAAACCAAGAAGATCCTTGATTTGAGATATTAAAACATAAACAGCAGCTGCTGTTGTAAAACTGTTTACTAAAGTTTCACTCAGCAAAGTTGTTACAATGCCTAATTGGAATGTATACATTATTATCTATAATGATAAGCAAATCTATTTATTTTCCCTTTTCAATTTTAAAAGAAATATGCTTTCAAAGATGCAAAAGATATTTACCTGAAAAATTCCGACCATTAATGTCACAGCTGTTGCTACTTGCATAGGTGTATATCCATATGAGACATCTTGGAGATTTTGTAAAACAGCATCCGTAGCATTTGCAAATGTGTGTCCGACATATGGATTTGAGTAAAATGTGACTACTTTGCCAGTCATTAAGCAAACCACAGCAAAAGTTCCTGATGAGTGCCAAGAATGTTTGATTGTTCAAGGTAGTTGAATAAGTTCATATTAAGATGTATTATTTCTAACTGTTCTGTAACGGAAGTTAATCAAATAAATGTATTAACCAGGAGAGTTGCAAAATGTATATATTTTTGCAACTTGGTTTTAACTCGATGTTATCTCTAATACAACTTTCAAATTTAGTATATTCTATTAATATCATCTGTATTCTTACCTATAGATACATGCTTGGATGTGCCAAAAAGGAAATATATGAAGACTGGAAAAAAGGCCATATATATGCCAACTACCGGCGGCAAATTTCCCAGAAGCGCATAAGCCATACCTTGTGGTATATGCATAATTGCTACTGTTAAGCCTGAAATAATATCAGGCAATATATCTTCCCTCCAATTATATTGGCTGAGCCATTGTACCACTGGAACTATAGACACTATACAAGACTGCCAGTTCTTTGATTTAACATTGTTTATCACATTCTGCATCACTGTAAACAGATTATTTGTGCTTATACTTAAATTTATGTTTTTACATAGGATGTGTTTGTGCCTCATTATAACTTACAGGATGATTTTGGTTTCTCATAATCGTAATTTTGATTCAGCATTTCGTGTTCATAGAGAGGCCTTTCTAAGCGTATTTGCAGCATACTGCTTTTATTCATGATCTTCAATGGCGAATGTGTTTAATTTTAACAACTGTATCTATCTCTGAGCTCAATGTCAGAACTAATGTGAGATTATCTTTTTTGTTTTATACAATGTATCTATAATCAAATCAACATTATATAACTGATATGATATTTTTGAGATTCATGATAATTCTCTATCTCTAGATTTACAAATCAACATTTCTTCATTTTTCACGATTATGTAACATCTTGAGCAGAATTTTCCACACACACACACACACACACACACACACACACGTACACACACACACGCGCGCGCGCCACCCCCTCCCCCCTACCCACACACACACACATACCATCTCTCTCATATTTTATTGTTTAATTTGTATTGATTTATGCAGAGTAAAAGATTCATCTAATGAATATGTATATGAACATATTATTAAATGCATCGCTCTGGTTAGTCTTTATGTTATATAATATGTATTACTACAAATATATATAAAATTTGAATTAGATTAAAATTATAAATATATTTTAAACTTTGTCACCATTTTGTCCGTTTTAGCTAGTTAGCTACTCAATGAAAAGCGTAAATTTACATGTGTCCCAAGTAGCACAGCAGCGCTTGCGAAGCGCTAAAAAACCGATTATGGGATATTTGTTAACGTTTTGCAAGTGCTATGTGCTACTTGGAATGTGTGTGTGTGTGTGTTGTGTGTGTGTGTGTGTGCGTGGTATGTGTGTATGTATATATCTACATATTAAAGATTCTTCGATCTCTTTTAATCCTCAGCAAAAAGAATGAAATTACTAGCACGTGACTAATAATCTGACGAAATTTCAGACGCATTGATTGGCTGTGTAGTTGTGTAGTATAACAATATTCATATTTACAATTTCAATTTAGATTTCCTAACCTACAATACCTACAACTGTCTCCGCAACCACTTGTCAGATTTGTTTTGATTTGTCGGTGTTTTCTTAAACATTTCGCAATATTTTTTTTTATCTCGAATAATGTCAAATCTCGAGATCAGAATCCAAAAGGTGTTTCATATTCTGTCGCAAGAGGCAAAAGGTTTGTCTTTTTATTTTCTCTAATATTTAAGTATGCGAACTAACCTCTACAATTAATTTAATGTATGTATCGATTTCAAAAAGATTTATATAGTATTAATATTTGGTTACATTTACATACATATTATAAATACTCGCACTATAATTTGTGATTTTCATTACATCAGTAAATATTTATGAAACAATCATATAAGTGCATACGTAAATGTAATTTGGGTAAATATTACGTCACTCTTTCCGATGTTCCAGTCATTTTATAAATTTGTATATTTTCCATATTTTCATACATAGAATACATTTTGAAAAACAAAATCTTTGCTCAAGTTTTATTTTTCTTTTTAATTTCAAAATTTTTGATGTCGGTAAGTTAGATAATGATAAATCAATGAAAATTTACGATTACGCACTTACGATTAAGTCGATTCTACATTAGTCGCAAGTTTGTTGCGACAGCCAATATGAAACGTTGATTTCAAAATGCAAATGATTTCAATGCTTCAAATTGGCTGTCACAACAA
Organism: Atta cephalotes; assembly: GCF_000143395.1. Classification (NCBI taxonomy): domain Eukaryota; kingdom Metazoa; phylum Arthropoda; class Insecta; order Hymenoptera; family Formicidae; genus Atta; species Atta cephalotes. Next base: position 873,449 of record NW_012130093.1, on the reverse strand, counting down.
ATTGCGATCGGCTTGCAATTAATATAGAACCGGCCTAATAGTTCCCATACACAGAACGCTTACCGCGCGGCCGAAGTTGGCGCGATAGCCAATCAACGTCTCGCTTGCTCGGAAGTAATAGATACATAATTTCCACCGCGCGATAAAAATTGAACTCAATCCAACTTTTGCCGCGCGGCGGAAGTAATATTATATCATTTCTAGAAGTTTTGCATGAGGCCGACTTAAGAACATAGAATTATTAGTTAGTGGGGTAACTTCCGCCGCACGGCAAGCATTGTTGCGTTGTGTGTGCGGAAACTATAAGTCTGGTATTCATAGTCAGATATATTCAAAATCGTCTTAAGTACAGTTTTAAGAAGTCATCAACCAATCAGAGAGCTATATTATGGCCGTAGCACAGACTCTTGCATAACGCATATTGCATAGTGCATAAGGGAATCAATCAAAATTCTTCTTTTCCATGGTATGGGAGGAAAATAAAGATTCTGATTAGTTGACTTGCACTATGCGTTATGCGTCATGCAAACATCTATGCTGTGGCTTTTAACGTCTTAAGACATTACTTAAGACATTGACGAGATACTGTTAAAGACTGTCAACTCTGAGCAAATTTTCGGTGATATAAAAAGAACCTCGAGGACCTAGAGATAATTGAAGAATGCTGACATTATCGACAATTGATATAAATTTGGTATTATTAACATAAATATTTTGCTCATGCATTATTCATGATTTTTTATTACATAAATGTTCCATAAATAAATATGTATACTTGTAAAGCTATAATATCCTATATATTATATAATAATATTATATATATAATATCCTATATATAGAAAAATTACAATTTTTTTGCTGCAGTTGTCCTTTCTATTAATAATCAAAGTTTGACGATAACACTGAAATCACAATTTTAAAGAATAATTGAATATTATTGAGTTCTAAATGCATAGATACGTCTATTAAACTAATAAATCGTCTAATAAATCATAAAATTAATATATTATTATTAATTTTTAATTCTTAATCATTTCATATCAATATTTTTAAGAACGTGAACTTCCATAAGGAGTCTTTATAGTCTTTAATAGTATTTCGTCGGTGCTTAAGAGAATCCTAAGTTCGGATCTACAATAGTGTTTTAAATCGTGTTTTAAATATAAGAAATTGATCAATAAATAGTCGAATGCGAGGAAAATAATCGATTGCGGTTCGTCCATTTTTATGGCTTAAGGCTTAAAAATCTATTACAAATCCGGGCTTACCGAACTTGATCTATAGTACAGATTTTTTTAATTCCAAATTCGATAATAGTAACATCTTTGATTCATTTCTTACATTATATTATATATCGTTTTGTCTTACTCAAACGCATACATCTGTCTTTATTTATCATATGCCAACACCATCTATCGCAAGACCGCGCAACTACTGCTACGTGGAATTTTAGCTCTATTGACATTCCTAGTTTTCGCAAAGCATTCGTATACACGTATTTTCTACACGGTGAAAATATTTTTTTTCTAGACCTTCAATCTTAGTTCTACAAACTCGGTATTGTTCGTATTAGTAATATGATTTCAAGCTTATTTTTAAAATATATGGACTCTAAAACTCTTATATCAAGCAAATATATACCTGGAGTGATAGTTGAAGCTAAAAGTAAGTCAATTTTTTAACTTTGTTTCGACTTTCTCATGAAATCCAATGCAGAGGTCCTATTTGTGCGTACTTTAATTTATGTAATAAAACACTTTCACACAATCTGTAAATCCAATTTGGAGATTTTTTACTTAGAAATGTTAGTAAAACAAACGACTTTAGCATCCCAGATAATCAAGCGTGCGATTCCCGCATCAATTCGCACAAGATATCGCTACCATTACTGTACTGCCACAAGGTAGCGATGTATGGCGTAGCATACTGTGGCTACGTTGTGATTACTGTGTCCAATGTGGTGCCGAGCGTGTCTGGGCACCGGCGATAATTAACAGCGAAAGACAATTGGCGGGAAATTGTTAAGTTTGCAAATAAATGTTACTCATTGATTCTGACTTATATGCTATAAAGTAGTTTAATACAAACTCAAATGATTGTTTAGAACGTATAGATTACAAAAATAGAGACATGATTGCGTACGTATGACGGCTCGGATATCGCATTACTAGGTTAGAATATGAGAAATTAAGAAAACCTCTAATATAAGTATTTATCCGACGACGCGAGCAATTACCTAATGACGTGAGAAGTCCGAACCGACGTCGCAGCGAACATAGTGATTATTAATCTTACCGACTTAACTAAACTCTAGGCTCGCTGAGGCTCACAAAAGATCCGCACGCAGAACGCTATGACACCAGAGAGAGAGAGAGAGAGAGAGAGAGAGAGAGAGAAGAAAG
>NW_012130093.1:842272-871027 GCF_000143395.1 Atta cephalotes | reverse complement strand
GAGAGAGAGAGAGGAAAAGAACTGACTCGAGCGTCGCAGCTAACGCTTGCAATGCCACAGTACTCCTCTCCCAGTGTAAACCTTAAGGAAAGAAATACTGATTAAATTATCGCTAGAACGAAAATAACAGAAAATTAAATTAAATGAAACAAACAGAAACTTATGCTTATTAATCGCTTAATGAAATATCGCGCAAATTAATTCTTAATTCTTAATCTAATACGCTTGGTTGCTGAATCAGGATGTATCCTTTGGTTTACTTTGGAATGTTAATTGAAGACGGAGACGTAGTGGACGGAGTAGTTTCTGAGTCTCGAATTATTAAATAAGCGAGCTTAAGTCTATCGACAGTGATGTCAATACTGTCGTCGACTTCTATAGGACAAAAACTTTGTCCGAAAGCATTTGTTTTATACTTTAATACTTTACTACTGCGATATACGGTTTTCCGATATATAGTTGAGGGGACGTCTGTTACCTTCTACTTTGAGGAAAACGTGAGAGCAGTTATAAATCTTTACGAAAAAATAACTTAAATCTAATGTGATGAAAGATTGGGCTAGACCGACCGTCTAACTTTTGTATAATTACGCGGAAATCCTCGACGAAAATTCGTTGATCGCTCGGCATTTCTTCAAAGGAGAAAAACTCACCTGATACTTTGAGCGTAGTGCCGTAACTAATTCTGCTACAAGTGCCTAGATCCTCTTTGAAATAAGTTCTTAGTCCGAATAATATTACTGGCAATGATCAGTCTAGTAAGGGTGCGTTCGGGGAGACGCTATTCGCACTATTTAGTGTTACAAACTGTTCGCAGAGCTGCATATAGCGCTAACAAACACGATCATGACATCATTAATGGTAGCGTGTTATGTCAACTGCGCGCTATCAACGCTATTTCTTCCGAGATAATGTATTGGTAGCGTTAACATTTGGTAACGTTACAGATCCGTGAACGATTCTAGCGTAGCGTTGGTAGCGTTTAACAAAGTTAGGTTAATGTTTAAGAGAATTCTGTTCTCGAGTGTCACCAAATTTTTCTCTCTTAGAGTAAACGTACGTGAATTTCAAATTTTATCATAATGAATGCAATCTCAATTTTAATCTCTACTGATGGCTTGCCATAGGCTGAACGTAATTCTTGCTTGTGTATCATCTTTAATTTTTCAAAGTTTCTGCGAAATGCAACTTGTATGTGATTATGTATGTATTTGATTTCATTATAAATGTGAAAGTCAGAGGTATCTTGTTAAAGATATCTTGGCAATTTTTAATTCTCGTGTACAGAAAAAAGTTACTATTGCGGTATAGCGCGACAAGATATTCCGCTGCAGATGGTTCAGATCCTTAAATGTAGATATGTTTCTTCTTCTGAAATCAACAACGGATGCTCAAGGATTCTTCCTTTTATCTAATTAATTTACTTAGTGTACTATTAATTTGATCTAGTTTCTACATTGTTCACTTCGGCAAGCTGTCATAGAGATTGCAATTGAGATTGCGTTCTGTTATTCACTATGAGAAAATAAAAAATTTACGTTACAAATATTTTACAAAACCTTAAAAATTTTAATTATAAGGAAAAGTTTGGTTATTGAAAACAGAATCCTTAAACATTAACTTAATCTCGACGAATATATCTCTCTGATTAAACGCTACCAACGCTACGCTAGAATCGTTCATGGAGCTTGCTAACATTATCGCGCTATTGGCTCCAAGAACAGCATTGGTAGCGTTTGCGTCCATAGCACAAGAGTGTCTCCCCAAACACACTCTGAGTTTCACCGTGGCATTAAAGTTTTTAAAGAGCGATATCATTCGATGATGCCATTAGATTCTGGATGATATGCAGTTGTCCAACAACACTTAGAACCAACGAGTTTGGTTAATGCATCGAACAACTTCGAATTGCGAGCCCTGATCAGTCGTGATCAGGTGTACAGCTCCAAATCTGGCTACCCAATGAATGAAAAATATCTTCGCCACCGTGTCTGCAGTCCTGTAATGGAATAACTTCCGGCTAATAAGTAAATCGGTCAATCATTGTTAATAAATACTTGAAATCTTTAGATGGAAGTAAAAGACCGATGATATCGATACGTATGTGCTCGAAACGAGTATCTGGTACTGGTATTTTGATAGACAAGGTATGGTTATGCCATATGAATTTTAGATTGCTGGCATGCTAGACAAAGTACGAGCCCACTCTTTAATGTCTTTAGCCATGGAGGGCCACACAAATTTTTGCGCAATTTGTCGGTGAATTGCTCTGCCGCTTGAATGAGACATTGATGATGCATCATGTCAAAGCAAAAAAAAGCACCATGTCAAAAATTCGTCTTCATAATGAACCAGGAACATATGATCTAGTCTCTTCTTCTGAAGTGTCACAGTAAATATTGGAATACTGTTTCCGATAAGGTAAACTTTTTTGAGTTTCAAAGATGTTGATATAGATTGCTTCAGTTGTTGCAATTCGTCGTCCGAAGCTTGAGCATCTGCAATTTCTTACATATCTAAACTAGTTGGCATCGATACGATAATGTCGACGCGAGATAATGCATCTGCTACAATGTTTTCAGCACCTGAAGCATGACATACATCGATTGTGAACTCTAAAATGAAGAGTTGATGGGTTTGTCTTAGCGACATTTGATCCAATTTCCTCTTGAATGCATACACGATTTATAATATAATAACGTGAAAATTTCTCTCTAGCATATGTCGAAAATGTCTCTCTAGCATAAAGCGGAAATAGCCGCATAGATAGTTAATAATTCTCAGTACAGAAAGAGATTAGTTTGCGGAGATGCTGTACATCAGGAAACAAACGCATGGTCCCAATCTATAGACGGATATGAAGAGGCTTTCCAAAGCTTACTTTCCGATTGTTGATGAAAATAAATGTCGAAGTTATTGAATTGTGAGTCAGTCAATGTTGTTCTTTCATTGTATTAAGATCATTTTATTTGAAACTTTTGATTTTAATACTTGATTTCCTTTCAGATTACAATATATATTAAATTGTTTTTCCAAGAAACGCTGCTTAATTACAACTAAATTTAAAAGTTACTTCACTGATTTAAACAATTTTGACTGATTCGCTGACGAATCAAAAATTTTTAATTAAATTAATAGAACATAATTGTTTGCGACATGGTGAATCCTCGTTGCTGAGTTTCTTTCTTAATGTGATATAAAAATTCGTTCGGCTTTTTATCCTATAAAATAATTTTCCTATTGGGAGTACAAATTAGTTCAGTCCGTTTTTTTGTATTCAAAAATGCATTTATGAATGAACAGATCAGTTAAAATATTGTCCATCGCTGCTTACTACTTTTCCCCATCTCTCAGGCAATTTTCGAATTCCATCTCCAAAAAAAGTCTCGTCTTTGGAGACAATCCAATTTTGGAGCCAATTTTCGATTTCTGTGAAAGAAATGAACTGGTGACTTGCCAATGTGCTGCATCGAAACAACCAGTAATCAGAAGGAGCAATGTCCGGAGAATACGGCGGATGCGATAAAACATCCCATTTGAGCGTTTCTAAATATTTTTTTACGACTTTAGCGACACGAGACCAAACGTTGTCATGAAGAAGAATAACTTTATCATGTCTTTGCTCGTATTCCGGCCGTTTTCTCGCAATGCATGGCTCAAACGAATCAATTGTAGCCGATCGTCCGTAATGGAATCGTCAGGTTTCAGCAGCTCATAGTAAACAAGACTTTTGATCCCACCAGGTACAGAGCATGATCTTCGAACCATGAATGTTCGGTCGTGGTGTTGATGTTGAGGTCGATGGCAACGATTGACCGGGCTTAGCATATTTTTTCTTCTTGGAATTGTCGTAGAATATTCACTTCTCATCTCCGGTCACAATCCGATGCAAAAAACTTTTTCTCTGTTGTCTTTGAATCAGCTGTTCGCAAGTGAAAAATCGCCTTTCAACGTCTCTCGGTTTCAGTTCATAAGGCACCTAATTTCCTTATTTTTAAATCATTCCCATGGCTCTCGATCGTACAGAAACGGCTTATTGAGTTATCCCCAATGATTCTGCAAGCTCCTCTTGCGTTTGACTCTGATCTTCGAGTGATGCCTCTAATTCTTTGTCTTCAAATTTTTTTGGCTGTCCAGAGCGAGGCTTGTCTTCAACGCTGAAATCTTCTTCTTGAAACGTCGAAACCATGATTTATCAGTTGGAGCAGTATCACCATAAACTTCGACAAGCATTCGACGGGCTTCAGCCGCACTTTTCTTCCAATTATAGCAGAAAATCAAAACTTCCCGCAAATGCTGCTTGGTTAATACAAAATTCGACATTTCAAATACAGTAAAAATCAAGGTTTTTATATGAAATTCAAAGCAATATAAACTGAATATTATTAACAGATGTTTAATCTCTCTGAAACCGCCAAAATCAGACACTATGAACCATTCACACAACAGCTGGAGCCATCTTTAGGGACTGAACTATTATAATTTGTACTCCCAATATAATTTGAAGACAATTTGGATTGTCATTAAAGTCATTTTTCAATATGAAGTTTTCGTATCGAAGATGTGAAAGTGGCTCACTGAAATGAATTAGTTTGTAGGTATTGTAATCATAAAATTAATTTGTCTTTGAAGATAGCTAAAAAATGAGCCAAAACATGTAAGAGGATTATTTAAAAAGTTTTGTGTTACATCCACATTATTTGTTTTGCGCAACAATTATCGTGCCTGACTCCTATTATCCTATTTTACCTATTTTCTTTGTGATTATTAAGGAGTCTTTACGAATTAACTTATATTTAATTTTATTTTCTAATATAATTCTAATATAATTTCTAATATTTATCTAATATAATATAAACATGTAATTCTGATTTTAATGTGCTGCCACATTAAACCATATGTACTGCGTTAGTAGTTCCACAGACTTTTATTATAACATTAAATTAAAGCACTAGAAACGTAGGTATTCACGTCCACTATTTTTCTTTCCCACTCCTTGCTCTGTCCTCATTCTATCACTGAGCTGTGACAGATTATGGTTATAACAGGTTATAATTTGTATTTGCTGCTTGAAATTTTATAAATTCTTTCATTCTATTTTTGTTCTCAAAATCAGTTAAATATTTATCGTTATTAGTGCAAGACCTGAAGAGTATCTGGCGTTCAGGTTATTTCTAGAGTGCTAAATGTGTATGTCAATTTGAAAAAATGGATTGAAATTTCTCATCTGTGAGGAAATGTAGTGATGTTTATTCACAAGTTATATATTTATTTTATAGCAATACAACAAGTTGTCGACGAATATTATCCGCAGGAAATTTAAATAACCGAATACCTTTTTCTGGATCTGGTGGATCTATTGATACAGCAACGCAACAAGACATTTTATAAATTTTTTTGTCTTCGTTAATATATAAAATTCAGTTTCTTTATATCCTTCTTTTCGTTTCTTAGTCTTATGGTAAAATTTCGAAGTGCGGAAATACATAAATATGAAACTACAAAATTTCCAAGTTTCCAAAGATTATATAATAGCTTAGAAGCTATAATCTATAACAACCGTAATGACCATAATCTTCTCAGTTCAGCGGCGGAGTAGGAACAGAGCAAGGAGTAGGGAAAGAAGTAAAAATGACAGATATGCGAATACTTACGTTTATAGTGCCTTAACTAGACTACTCCCCACTTTTCCTGTTGTCAGATAAGAGGTTTGTTCGCATGCTCCAAATTAATCCAGAGAGCATTTAGATCACAAGTAAGATGGCGATTGGAGCAGTTGCATTCATGCATTCCAATGTTCAGTGATATGAACGGATTTAGAACAAGCGAGCATGTCACCTAGCCTAATCCATGAGACCACTTGAACGGGTCGGACATGTGCCTCGTTTCGTTTCAGGTTTGTTTTGTGTTACCTCGATTATTTTTATACAAAATAAATGCGTTTTTAATAAATATAATAGTTATAAATTAAAATCGAGGCTTTTTTAAAAAACGAGCAAATGAATAAAATTAGTTAACTAATAAAATTCGTCTTTTATTACATTCGTATAACGCTATAAATTTCAAACGTTTCGACTTATAAAATCTTCATCGGTGATAATAAAGAAAACGTATTTATATAACTCCATCCAATGTCGAACTATGATATATAATAAAAATTATCGCTCTAGGCTAATCTTTAGTTATTTCTGCATTAAATATATTATGGATTGATTATTCTATATAAATTAACATAAGTGAAAAATAAATTCTCATCAATATTGAATTAAATATAATAATTTTTTAATAAGAAATTGACATTTAATTGTACAGAATATAATAGGATAGTCGTTGAAAAAATCCTCATTTGAATGACGTTTTATACGAAATTATTGATTGAGCTGATAACAAGAAGAATCAGTTCAATACAATTTTACAATTATGAACTTTCAAACTTCTGACTTGCTACTTATTTTAATCCGTAATATCTTAACACAGGAATAACTAAATAAGATTAGATAATTTTTATTATGTATCGTGTTAGTTCGTTAACATTGGATTGGGTTACATAAATACATTTTCTTTATTATCACTGATGAAGACTTTGTAAATCGAAATGTGTAAAATTTATAGCATTATACGAATGTAATAAAAGACGAATTTTATTAATTAACTACACTGCTCGTTTTTTTAAAAAAACCTTGACATTTTAATTTATTGTATTGCATTTACATGAGCCTACTTTTCTGTATAAAAGTTATATTATATTTTTATATTATATTATGTTATATTTTATTGTATTAATATTATTTAATTTAATTTTAAAAATTTTTCTAATTTCATTTATTTTATTTAATTATTCTTTTTATTTTATTTATTTATTTTATTTTATTAATATTATACCATGTTGTTATATTATATTTTTATATTTATATCAAAAACGCATTTATTAAATGTGTTTTTATACAAAATGAATCTGAAATACTTTTTTCAATACAGAACATTTTCAACCATTATGCATGCGTGCGTAACATGCCCCAATCGTACCATCTTCTGAAGTGAGGCAAATGGAACGTGCTCTTAATTAATCCATGCTCTAATGCGACGCGAACATATTGGAGCGTGTTGGACATATTGGAGCGTGCGACGCAAACAAATCTCTAGTATATATTACTTGTGGCACATGCGCATTGTAAAACCGCGCATACGCAGAACACCATGTTTATATACTTTCATATACTCGAAGAGATTATATATATATATATATACACACAAAATAAACGAAATTATGTTTATTCAATGCGTTTTTGCATGAAATGAAAAGTTCTGAAATAAATAATGGTGCACATGGTTCGTTACAGTTCGTGAAAATTAAAAGTTAGATTGCTATGACATTCTTATATATTTAATAATCAATCACAGAAAGGCTGGTTACGTGATCTATTAGCATCTCTTTTCTATACATGATGGTTTTCCATTGTGCATTCACTGCGCGCAGACAACATTTTGGGTGCATTCGTTATGCAGTGGATAGCGCATTCTCTGCTTTCTTATCTGTTGGTCACATGACCTAAATTTACTGAATGGATCTCTGTATAAATAGCTGCTTGTGTCGTATTGAATTGTATCTTCCAATCTAAAGAAAGAAAATATAAAAAAGCTGATTGAAAATTAAGATTCATGAGTCTTATTCTTGAACAAATATCGCATACAGAAATAGCAATTCCGTATACAATCAATCAATCACAATCAAGAAATTGTCATTTTCGTATGCAAAAATTATATATATATGTGTGCTCAAAAATAGGGCACCAGTTTCATAATTCATGGTTAACTCTTAACTGAGGTTCAACTTATTCCTCATCTCTTTCTAATAGAATTGGAAAAAGATGAAAAATAAGTTGAATCTCAGTTAAGAGTTAATCGTGAGTTGTAAAATTAGGTCTAAATAAAAAAATCCGAAAATATTAAATAAATATTATAAAATTTATTTATAAAAAGTTTATAATTCTTACGTGTGTTGATATTTTCTATTAAAACAGGGCTTGGCAAAATTTACACTTCTCGGTTTCCCGATTTTCGAGAGGTTTCGCCTCCCGCTATTCTTCTCACCACTCGTCCTGCGCGCAATCCAAATGCCGCTCGATGTTTAGGAGCGTCTAACGTTCAAAGAAATGCAAATTTTGTCAAGCCCTATACTAAAAGGTTAATCTAATCGCAAATACAAATTAGCAAACTTCACACCTTTTCCATTATATATCTTACTTTGCATTATTTTCACTTTAATAGGATCGGTTTCGACAAATTGTTTTTAACCTTTTTCACTTTTTAATATTTTCATAAAACTCATTTTTAATAATCGACTATTATAGCTGGTACATTATATATAATATTATATATTATATATAATATGAACAGCAAGATATCCAATCTGTAAAGGCAACTGCAGCGCAGTTTATCATTTATTTACGCAGTACTGCGAGCAGAGCATTCTGAGCAGGACTTTTGAAATAGCTGCGCAGATATACATCCCTGCGTAAACAAATGATAAACTAAGTTTTTTTTATTTTTTTCTAGTGCTGTGATTGGCTTGTGCGCAATTGGCTCGTGTATAATTGCAAGCCTCTCGTAACTGCATAAACGAATGCAAAGAGTGCATTTATGTAGTTACTATCATAGATGTCGTTTATTCTACCTGCGAAAGCGACTGTAGCGCAGTTTATCGTTCGTTTACGCAAAGATATATATACTATCTGCGCAGCTATCTGCTCAGGATGCTAGGCTCGCAGTGTCGTTATGTAAAATGAACGACAAACTGCGTTGCAATCTAGCTTTCGCCTTCGTAGAATGGATATTTTGCTATCACATTCGTAATATCACCAGCTAATAGCTGGTTGTATATTACTAAAAATGAATTTTATTAAAATATTAAGTGAAAAGAATAAAGAACTTGTGAAAATCAATTCTAATAAAGTAAAAATAATGCAATGTGAGATATATATCCCAGTCAGAAATAATTTCTCGAAAAAACATCGTTTCGAAGTCGAAAATAAAAGTCGAAAGTTTTCGAAATTTCTATTGATTTCGATGGATTTTGACTCCAAATTTCGATTAATTTTCGAGTTGGAAATAAAATCTTGAATTGATCTAGTCAGCATAAAAATATATTACTAGTGTCACTAAGGCAATAAATAAATTCGACAAGTAATGTCACTAATAGCGTAATAATGGTGGAAAAAATTTCATTAAAGTTTCATTGAAATTTGTGAAAATAAATATTATTGATTAGCATCACATTTCAGAGAATACACGATAAAATTGTAATAAAAAAAAATTTATTTTATGAATTCGAGAACTAATTTTATGCACCTATGCGTGGTCATCCGAATCTGAACCTCCACCATGCTTCATTTCTGATCGTACGGGAATTGCTCCTTCGAAGAACCAAAAATATCTATAATGCTAATGGATGTATAGTTATAACATATCTGTTCAAAGATGTTGTGAAAGAGGCGGAACATATAAAAAAAATATAATTAATGTTAAATATAGTAATAATGTACAAATGATGACATCTATGATAATAATTTTTTTAATAATATTGTAAAATATTATTTTTATTAGCTGAAATAATATTAATTGCTCTAATATATATATTATTAAATTGCTCTAATATATATATATATATATATATACATATATATATATATATATATATATATATATATATTTTTACTCTAATAAATTTTTTATACCAAATATTACAATTACTGGAAGTAGTTCTATGTTACGTCACATGTTGTCATATATTATTACAGTAGTAACACTACTGGCTCAGCATTACACTATTGCGTATCAGTAATAATACTACTGCAGTAGCAGCGACACTAGTAGTATTTTTATACTTTCAAATGATATTAGAAACTTGTATGATAGACCAATATTTAAATTTCATTAATTTAAATATTAATTTAAATATTATTAAATATTATTAAATATTAATTAAAAATCGAGATCGTTTCGATATTGATTTGAACTAGAATTAGTCTAGACTTTGATGATATTTTTCCTTGATTTCATGTTCATTTATATAAAGGTAAGATTTATATAAAGGTAAGTTAATAAGTTGTCAACATTTATGGTAAGAGACATTATTCCCTGAAATTCCTCAATACAAAATGTAATAAGATTATATTAAATAAAGTATAAATAAAAGTAATGTTATTCAGCAGGAGTAGAACAATAAAATAAGATACAAAGAATTACTAGAAGAAAAGATGTGGACTTTATCGACAGTTGTAAAAAATGTTCCGATTCGTGTAAAAAAATTTCACAATTTTCTAAAAATATTTATAAAATTATTTATAAATTCTGAAAAATTTTGAGAAAGCTTTTATGATTAGAGTGATATTGCAATTGTCGAAATGAAATCGAAAAAAATGTCGATTCGACCTTTGAAAATATTCAAAATATAAGATTATCACAAATTTACACCAAAAATTAAAAATGTATCAAAAATGTATTAAAAATGTATCAAACTCTCATTGCTCTTTATCACTTTCTACATACGTAATTTTTTATCACTCGAAAATGTTGAAATTTCGAGGCAAGTTTCGAATCGACAACTTTCCATCGTAAGACGTCGAAACGACATCTTTTCGAGAAACTATTTCTGACTGGATAATAGAAAAATTATAAACAGTAATAAGAATAACAATAAGAATAACAATTAATGTCGAAGAATTCCTTGATATTTAATAATATAAAGACTATAAATAAGGGGAAATAGGAATCAGCGCGGTAATCGTTGCGCAAGTATAATAATAGAAATGTTTATATGTCCATTTTTAATGTGAAATATAAAAATATAAAAAGTTGGTATAAAATCCGTACGTGTTTCGATTTATTTCAAGTCATTCTCAACGGCATCAATATAATTCTAATTTAGTATAAGTAATGCATCAATCATGGTGCCAACCATGGTTGATGCATTACTTATACTAAATTATATCTAACATCACAATGAGGTTCCTTAGCTTCATCCCAGTTTACAGATCAGAAAGAAACAAGAATTCTTATAAAGTGAAGCTATAGTAAGAATGAGAATGTCACAGATATATGTGAAATTATTTTTTTTTAATGCAATTATTACAATGCCTATCGTGAAGATCTATCCCACCCATAAATTTATTATAGACATTGAAGACATCGTAACAATTTAGCATCGTGTATTAGATCTAAGAAGTGGACATGGGTAGTATTTGGAACATGGGTTTTACGAGATTGATTCAATCTTCTATTGCAGACTCTATTATTTTATTCAATGCAGCTACCAATACAGAGAAGAAAATTAGCACTGAAGAACTTGTAGTGAGTATCACAAAACATTATTTAGAGAAAACAAAGTTGTTGCGTACAAATTCACATGAAGCGAGCTACAAAAATATAAAGAAAAAGTGTTCTATTGAAAAATGTACTATCAGAACATTCAAATTTTGTCAAGGTAATCAATTATATTTTTGTAAAAGTTGTTTTGCAAAGCGTGTAAGTGACATAAATGAAGCAAAAAACGAGAATTGAGAAAGAACAAATCTTATAAGAAACATGATGACATCGAATAGTTTTTAGTTTTATAAGTTTGGAATAATAAAAGAAGATTGAATTTTGGGAGTTGTTGGGTCATCAATTGGATCTGCCATCTTTGGAATAATTCCAAATTTTTACGCATCTCTAACAATCGAAGATTGTTTCAAACGGTGTACAAAAAAAGATACAAAATTAAGATACATTAATATTATTAAGATACATTTACAAAAAAGATATATTAACATTTTCCGAGTTTATAGTCCGCTATGTTGGATTCTCCATTTTTGAAAGCGGTGAATGTAAAAGATATAAACCTCAAAATCATAGGTCTGTGATTGTATATATTTAACAAGTTGGACATAATTTAATGAGGTATGAAAAAACAAATTTTCAAGATTTTATCAATTTGACCGCCACTTTGGATCGGCCATAATGGATTTCAAAAATTTCACTGTGAGATTTTAAAGTATAACTATTACTATTAATATTTTAAGATGCATTAAGACCACCGATGGTGTAATTGCCGAAAATTTGAAAAATTGTTACCAGTTCGAAAATAATCGTTAAAAAAATGTCGACCATTTTTTTGTCATTTTTTTTTGTTCTGATTGTCATATTTAATTTCCATGTCATCGAAATGAAATTCTGACGACGCGTGAAAAGCGATCCTTAGAATACCAAGTTTCATTGAATATTTCATGTTTTAGTGTATTAAAAATTATCTTGAAATCGAGCAAAAAATTTTGTCTTTGTATGTTAATGGATTAGTAAAAGTATAATCTTTTAATTTAAAATTATATTTTAATTATTCGTAAAGCTTCAATGGATTTCCGACTAATTACGATCTATTCTCTTGCACTGTAAACAGTTTCAAGAGTTCCAGTTTTCTATTGGAAGATACAATCCAATACGATATTGAGCAACTATTCCGTTCAGCAAATTTAAGTTATGTGACTAGCAGAAAGCAGTGGAAGCGCTAACCACTGCGTAAACTTTTAGATAAGAAAAAATGGAATTAATATTATAGCAGTAGTCTATGGTTAGTACCAATTAATATAATACCTCTGTGATGGCTCCTGACTTTAAAGAATACATTACTATCCTAGCTTTTTCTTTTAAAACATAATTCGACCAGTAAGACAAGAATAAAAAGAGAGTACTCAAATATTTACCTTACTCTTTCTAAGTCCGTCAAATCGAAAGATCAAAGAAATTTCGCCACATGTTCCGTCCAGTACTATATGTATTGATAGGTATCAGGCCGCCATCCCATGAGTGGAAATTTGCAGTGGAACGGAACAGCGAGACCAATCACAATCGCAAAAAAGAAAGCAGAGTAATGACTGCAGAGTTGTGATTGGTCACGTTGTTCCGCTGTAAACTTCCACTCATAGGATAGCGGCCTTATAGTGGAAGCACCGATAAAGTACTTAAAGATCGTTAATCCTGGGACAATTTTCATTAGCAGTATAAAAAGGGCCTCAAAGGCCCCGGAGGTAATTGAAGAACGCAGACATTATCAACAATTGATATAAATTTGTTATTATTAACATAAATATTAATTTGGCTAATACATTATTAAATTCATGATTGTTTATTACGTACATACTCCATAAATATTAGGTGTGGGAAAAAGTTCCTGGCGTTTTTCCCATTAGATGTAACGGGAAAAACGCCACGAACTTTTTCCCATACCTAATAAATGTGCATACCAGGTACGTAAATATGAAACTGGAATTTACCAATAGATGGCCATAACTGTCAATGTAATTATCGTCATCAGATGGCGCCATTGACGTCATTTCCTTGTTCTGACATCTGACAAAGATTTTCAACTCACAACAATACAAGTTTCATATTATACAGTATAGTTTGTAATAGCGTTGAACATGTCGAATTTTGTGCCTGGAAACTACGATTTGTGGACAGCATTGATTTTCTGTTACCATTTAAAGAAAACTGCTGCAGAATCGCATCGAATGCTTGTCGAAGCTTACGGCGCATGCTCTTGGTAAATCATAAAAAAATTTTTTATTTTAAATTTAAAAAAATTCAAAAGTGGCGATTTTGACGTGAAAAACGAAGAACATGGAAAACCACGGAAAAAGTTTGAAGACAGCGAATTGCAAGCATTGTTGGATGAGGATGACATTCAAACTCAACAACAACTCGCGGATCAATTGAATGTGACACGAGAAGCAGTCTCTATACGTTTGAAATCTATGGGAAAGCTCCAGAAGATGGGAAAATGGGTTTCACGTGAACTGAATGAAAGACAGCAGGAAAACCGAAAAACCACTTGCGAAATGCTGCTCGCCAGGTACAAAAGAAAGTCATTTCTCCATCGAATTGTGATTGGCGATGAAAAGTGGATATATTTTGAGAATTCTAAGCGTAAAAGATCATGGGTAACTCCAGGCAAACCATCGACTGCAAGGCTAAATCGCTATGGACGGAAGACAATGCTCTATGTTTGGTGGGATCAGAAAGGTGTGATCTATTATGAGCTGCTAAAACCTAGCGAAACCGTTAATACTGAACGCTACCGACAATAATGATCAATTTGAATCAAGCTTTGTGTGAAAAACGATTGGAATAACAAAAAAGGCAACACAAAGTGATTTTGCTTCATGATAATACCATCATATACAACAAAACTGATTAAGGAAACGATTGAGGCATTTGGTTGGGAAATACTTTCGCATGCGACTTACCAGACTTGGCTCCGTCCGATTATTTGCATCGATGGGACACGCACTTGCTCAGCAGCGCTTCACTTCTTACGAAGATGTACGAAAATGGCTAGATGACTGGTTTGGCTCAAAAGAGCAATAATTTTTTTGACGTGGCATTCACAAATTGTCAAACAGGTGGAAAAAATGTATAGCTACCGATGCGCAATACTTCGAATAAAATATTTTTTATCATTTTCGTGCAATAAACGTATTTTCTATAAAAAAATTCCGGTTTCATATTTACATACCTGGTACTTAGTAAAGCTATAATATCCTATATATTGCCGAAAAATTACAATATTTCTCTGTAGTTATCATTTCTGGTAAACAAACTCTGACCTTAATCATAATTTTAAAGAAAAATTGATCGTATTATTGAGTTTTAAATGCATATACACTGTTAAGTTACAATAAAATAAAATAAAGAAAAGACAAAACTTTCTTATAAAGAATCCGGCCGACGGAAGCGTGAAAGGATATGTTGATTAATAATAGACTTTGAAATTCACACAATTATTTATAAAACATTAATTCATTAGAATAGAACAGAATCTGTGACAATAATTATAGATTGGTATTGGAAAAACGATAATAGTGCAACTTTTCGCCGTTTTGCAATACTGATGTTGTATGGAGCTTCACCTTCGGTGTTATACTTGAGAGCCACTTGGGAAGAATCGCGAGAGAAATGTAATTCCATTTCCTGATACATAGCCTTTAAATGATTGCTTGATTAATCATATGTGAAAACGGGCCATTGCCTGAGCCATGTCTCAGATCCCATAAAATGCATGAAGCATTGCCTGAGAGCATCAAGTTGGAAAAGAGTGAACAAATCGTCTGAACCGTTCATCAGACGTGATAATGGTGCTTGCTAAACATTGCCTGATCTTTTGTCTGGCACTAAAATGATGTTCGATAAGTGATCGTAGGACTGCCCTGTGCCGCAGCAAGCAGAGGATCTATCCGAGCCTATTCATCGAATACTCGTGGGAATAATCCACCGCCTGAGACGAATCATTAAACAAAGACAATCAATGGTGTCATGTTACTTAGCGCAACTAATGATATTTCAAGACCGCATCCTTCTGTACTTACAATGTGATGCTTTCGTGATACTACGTCAGTTTTGTTGACGTCCGTAGCGTTTATCCATGCGAATAGGGCTCGTATGACTCTTTTCAAAAGTTCATTCGAAGAGGACAGTTATTAATCGTGATTGTGAAAAAAATCAACCTCAAACCAAAAAGCGACAAGCATACACGCATCGGAGGCCGCTAAAAAGGCATTCTCAGGTGGGCGCAGCCTTCAATTAATTGATCTTCAATCGAGCACCGAACATACACCGATAAATGTCTACAAAACTAATCATAAAATTAGTATAATATTATCAGATTTTTATTTTTAATTACTTCAAAATTAACAAAGATGAGATTACTCTCGTAAGGATGTCTCTGGAAAATTATTGAGATAAAAAGCTAGTTCAAACGTAGTTATTTCTTGTAAAATAATAAGGATTGATAACACTTTATTTTTGCGATAATATAAAGAGCAACCGCAAGAACGTGACAAAAATCCTGAAGAAGAAGGAAACACATCGACAAAAGAAAGTGGAAAAACATAAGAAATTATAAGAAAACAAACAAATATCCACATTACATGACCTTCGAAATACAAACTTATTTTTCTTTTTTAACTGATTACAACACTCTCCCTGTCTGTATGTTTCGGTGGATTATGCATTATCTTGAGTTTATCACAAAATGAAAACGCTTTAGTAAATACATCAGCCAACTGAAATTCGGTGGGAACATACTTAACATTCATAGTTTTATTTCTTTTCTCTCTTATATAATGGAAACATAAATCTATGTATTTAGTTTGTTTATGAAATTCAGAATTTCTTGCTGAACGAATAGTATTTTGATTGTGTACATTAATATCAGTCGTTTCTAGAATAAAATAATCAAGATCGTTAAATAAATTCTTCAGCCATATAGCTTCTCTCGTTGTTGTGGCTGCCGCAATATTCAAACCTGGTAGTACTAAGAATCACAAGACTCTGTCTTTGAGAAAAAGTTATTGGTTCACAAACATAAACACAATTCCGGTAGTATAATAGCCTATAAACATCCTATATCTTTACTTTCATTTAATATTCCTATATCAGTCATTCCTTTCAAATATCTGAATATCGTTTTATCGCTTGCCAAGAACTTTTGTCAAAGCAGTTTAAAAATTTACTTACATAGCTGATGGCGAATGCAATATTTGGTTCTACTAACTATCGCATTAAAGAACCTACTGCTTCTCTGTATATTAGTATCTAACGCATCGGCTTTAATCACAGGCTTTAATACAATGTGTGGATCTGCTGGTACCATTACTGGTTTAGCATTAAATGTCAAATCTATTTAAAATTCTTTTGACAAAATTACTTTGATATAAAAACATGCGTCTTTTATAACGATCGCAACAACATTTGAAATTCAATAAACATTTCGGCACTCAGTGCTAATCTCAAAAGCCTTCTTAAGCGCATCTACCTTAGTAATGGATCCTCTCGATTTCGCAACTATTAATCAACATAAAGAGCAAGATAAACATTATCAACTTTTCCGCGAAAAATACATTTGTCTGCTGGATTCTCTACAAAGCTAAAACTTTTTAAGAAACAAATTCCTGATTCCAACGACGCTTGTTTCAATCCATACAAAGTTTTCTCAAGTTTATAAACAATTAGTTTTTTATTTTTTAAACAAAATTCTTCTGGTACTTTCATGAAGACACGCTCAACTTTCCATATAAAAATGCAATATTTTATGTCGAATTGAGCTAATTCTAAATCTCTATCTGCAACCATTGCTAGAAATACGCGCAACAAGCGCGTAATTACCGTCAAATCTAATTACAGGGGAGAAAGTTTCTGAATAATCTCTTCCTGATTTCTGCATAAATCCTCGCGCAACAAGCCTCGCGACGTATCTGTCCTGTTAGCGTCCATGCAACTCGAAAAATCCACTTTAAGTCAATCAAATTTTGCTTCTCTTCCATCGGAAAAATCTTTCAAGTGCCACTCTTCTCATGAGCATCCAGCTCTTATTCGATGACATCTATCCATTTCTTAGCTTCTGGTCCAGATATAGCTTCACTGTAAGAAGTTCATTATACTCGGCTAAATTTATTTCACCTAACTGGTCACTTGATCTGAATTCGATCTTTTAGCTATTGTGACTCTTTTGATTGCTGTGGTTCAACTGTGGTGACTCTTTGCTGAGTGAACTTTATCTTCTGATAAGTCATTCTCTGAATTGCTTGATCTCTCTTCTGGAATATCTAGAGTTTCTTGCCTGTGCTCCTCTTTTTCCTTATCACTGCATGTTTGACTGGGCAGCTTCATAAGGGCTTGTGCCAATTTTTTGGAATCTTTGCACTTTTTATTTATATCGTTAAATGTTACATCTCTACCAAGCTGAGATATGCTTGAATTGAAGGTCATAGAGACGATAATTTTTAGAATCACCTTGATAGCCTACTAGAACTAACCTTTTAGCTTTTGGATCTAACTTGTTTCTAAACTGCTTAGGTACATAAGCGTAAACATCCGCTCCAAAAATTCGTACACTAAAAATTCGTGCACTAAATTAAGTTTCTTCCCGAACTATTTCTCGTAGAGAACAGATTCAGGCGTTTGTTTTAATATCGTCCGATTCAATGTATGACTGTCATATCTGACTGTCTCTAACCAAAGAACTTTGGCAAGACCTGCTGCAATCCCTGGTGAAAAAGTTTCGCTGAAATTATTCTACTTTTTGAAACATTTCAGCGAAATTGCTGAAAATTTGCTGAAACTTCATTGAAAGTGAATTTTTCAGCTAACACACTAAAAAATTACTGAAAGCCAATCGAAATTTTGCTGAAATTTTTCTGAAATTTTGTCGAAAATGAATTTTTCAGCTAAAAATCGCTGAAATTAAACTGAAAATTTTTTTGAAATGCTGAAATTTTGTTGAAAAGTGTTCCAAAACGTGAAATAATTTTAGCAACATTTTTCCACCAGGGATCAACATGGAGCATGTATTTTCTATGTGATCCGATTATCCCGTTCCATCCTTCCATTCTGTTGCGGCAAGTATGTACACTGAATTTAAATAAGCACACAGATAGTTTTTAATGTCACTATTCAAACTTTCTACCATTATCTATTCTTAACATCTTCATAGAAGTCCGAAGCGATTTCTTATTAGAGTCAAACATTTATAAATGTTCAAAAACGTCAAATTTGTGTTCAATAAAATATATTGTGAATCTGGAAACTTCATCCTTAAATGTTAGAAAATATTTCGCGTCTCCTAATGACACTTCTGAGAATGGACCACATCATGAAAAAGTCACTCGTTTTTAAAGCTTGTCCTGATAAATTACGTTTCGCGAATGGCAACTTGTACGATTTGCTCAATTGATAAGTTTCACAGAAAGAATAATTTTTATCTTTGAGTTTGAGTCGCACACAATCATTTTTAGCCACCTGACAAATAAATCCTCGATTTACAAAACGCCATGTTTTTAAATTCACTAAAAGATTAATTTCGCTTGAATTAACTTGAATCGATTTTATTGTTCGAAAGAACATCCGATAAATCATTATCCTGTTTTGCATCTAGTGCAATTATTTTATTGTTTACAAACAATTACACTTTGTCTTTTTTGAATTGCACTTCATAGCTTTTTGATGTGCACACTAAGAAAAGATTCTTTTGAAGAGATGATACGTAAAATATTTTTAATAAAAAGGCGCGCTCCCATTCGTCTTTTACAAATTTTTCGATCAAAATTTTTCCTTTTAATTCCTTTTTACACACCGTTGTCATCTAACCACACTATCTCACCATGACTCGGTCGATAATCTTTCAACCAATCTTTACAAAAAGTTATGTGTCTGGAAGCGTCACCGTCAGTCGATCATTTTCTGACTCAAGAGATAATTAACTTGCTTACTTGTTAGTGTGCCATCTATTGGATTAAACATCTAGAGACCCTATAGTGTAACAGAGATTAGCAAAGTGTCAAGTGATCGATATGATATTTCTCTGATTGGCTGGAGTAATTCGTAGTAACTGAGCCATATTGAATTTACTATCAATATATTCAATATCGTACTTTTGTGGAATGAGGTTAGTAAACTCATCCTTCAATATTTTGTGAATATTTATTTATTATTTCATACTTTGCATTGAATGTTGCATACCTTATGTACAGAATTTATATTTAAAGTTCTTCACAGTTTTCGTGGCCAATATTCAGAAAATTATGAGAAAGTAATGTATTAAATGATCTGATAAAAGAAATCGGTGTTGGATTTAAATTATTTCTTCTTTTCTCACGAATCTTTCCAAACAAATTTTCAAGTGAATCTTGATCTAGCTTTCTTGTTGGAAAAAACTTAAATCCTTTTGATTCCAAAAAATTCCATATTTTTGGCACAGAAGAAATTGTTATTTTCCACCCGAAATAAACTTTATTCTATTAGTTACGTCTAATCCTCTAGTATCAAAAAGTCGTAATGATTCAAAAAAATGAATACAATCATTTAAGAATTCAACTTGAAAATCTAAGCCTTTAAAAATGTGAACATATTCTTTCTTTTCATTGTATTTTATAGTTGAGTTTAAAATCAAACAATTTATTAATTCGATCAATGAAAGTGACCAATAGCTTCAGTAAATAATCTATTAAAATGAATATACATATTCCAGCTGTTATTGTACTTAATAATTGAACTGCATATTGAACTTTTATTTTCTCAAAATAACTCGGATTGATATGAGAATTTGTTAGTTTGGAGCTAATTGAATATTACATTAGAATCTTCTTCATAAAATTCTTTAATATATAAATGAAACACGATATTCCGTAAATATAAAATCATATTTTAGAAACATGTTCCGAAGCGCTTTGAACATATGTGGTATCATATATCATAAAGAAAATATTATTATCATTTATTGTAAAAAAAGGATTTTCTTGTGTGATTCTTAATTGATTTGCTAACATATGTTATTAGAGCTCATATCACAAACTATAGATTTTAAATTGATATTTTGTAATTTAATGATGCATTCAATTAATAATTCTTTAAAAATTTTAGAATTAAACATGGATGCAGAAAATATGTATAATAATGGTTGCTTCCAGATATACATCGCGTTAAAAATATGCAGGCCTGCCTTGCTGGTTTGAACCAATGCAAATTGCAATTTGCATTGACCATTATCAAACTAAACCAATAATTTCATCTTTGTTTATATTATAATATAAGTGAGATTTAATTGACATCTCGTCAATGCTAAATTGTACAATATGTATCTTCTTCTTTCATAACTTTAGTTTTTATCAACAAAGATATTTTGATTTATACCACATTTTATAACTAAATTTATAACTAAATTTCTATTAATAATTTTCCTCAAAGTTTTAATCGATAGCAAAATGAAAATTGAAGATAACATTTTATACTTTACATTTTATATTTTTTGGACCTTTGAAATAAAGTCGGAAACAATATTCCTTAAATTCTGTAGAATATCTTTGGCCATGTTTTTTTACTTTACAAAAGCTGCTGTTTAAAAAACGTAGCCATTTTATAAGATAAAAACTTATCACATACATTTTTAAAATCATCAAAATTCTCTTTCTCTAATTTATTAATTTTTAAGTTTTTTTTCTCCTTACGCATTAATTTTAATTCAAGTTGTTTTATCTTTATTCACAATTTTTTATATTCAAGCCGATTATGATAAAAATATTTTAATGTATATGATGTTTGAATATTTTTATTTTTTTGAGATTTGGCTGATGTTCAAAAATCTGTTCATTAATTTTCGTTTTTTTGCAGAAAGTTCGGATGTATCAAATTGGAGAATTTTTCATAGGACCTTACAATTGGTAGATTGATTCAGATTTGAAATTTGAAAACTCGAAGCTTGTACATTTCTCTATGCTAATGCTGCTTCCTGTTTCATTGTAATATCCTTCGATTCATCAAAAATATATGAAGTAGAAGAATTTTAGCAAATTTGACAATATAAATTCATCTGGTATTTTCTGGTATTTTCTATAAATTGCAAAAATAGAGTATTAATCTTTGATTCTATTCACAATTATATTTATATTATTATATAGGTGTGGAAAAAGTTTATGACGTTTTTCCCGTTATTTAATGAAAAACACCACGAATTTTTTCCCACACTTAATATATATTTATATTTATATTTATATTATATATGTATAATCAATATCTAAAGATGGGAATGTATGCATTTCCAAAATTCTATTACATGCTTGTGAAGATATTATTCTGCAAACCTGCATTATTCTGCAAAATAAAATTATTATGATTAGAAACTGTAATAATTAAAATTATAAAACGTTAAAACATACATTAAATGATAATTTATTTAAAATAATAATAAAAAATAGAAAATGCTATGAGGATGCTATTAAGTGACATTAAGAATGTTATGTTATTTGATTATATGTTGTTTTTGTTTACCATCTTTGATACGCTATTTAGATATGGACGGTTCATGCTTTATGTCTTTGCGTTTTACACATTGGACATAGCATTTTCAATTCAATTGCACAAATTGATTTAAAATTATTGTGAATTAGATTGTTAATTAATATTTATCTTATAACCAAACAAAATGTTTTTACACTATATTTTATTTTAAATACATTACACATTATTGTAAATACCTATAGAATGACATACTAACCTGAATGTTCTCATCATTTCCAGTATTTGTTATTTTTAAAGTAGGAATCGCATTATGACACAATCTATTTCTTAAATAGTTTGTAAATATGATATTTTCAAAATGATTACTACAAACTCTGTAACACTTATACAATAAGTGTGGTTTAGACATAAGATCTCGAAGACATGCGATAGTTCATTGCTTTGCTCTAAAAAATATAATTAAGGATGCCATGTAAACATAGGCAATGTAAAAATATTATCTTTTTTCACAAAATTATATTTGATTATGTTTAAGTTAACATAGCATACTTTTTGTAAATTATAAAAACTTATTTTTCGATATCTTTGGGATAATGAAAATAATTGTGATGAATGAAAAAAATGAATTTTTACTATTACTGCACGTAACATTTACAATAATGTGTAATGTATTTAAAATAAAATACAGTGTAAAAACATTTTGTTTGGTTATAAGATAAATATTAATTAACAATCTAATTCACAATAATTTTAAATCAATTTGTGCAATTGAATTGAAAATGCTATGTCCAATGTGTAAAACGCAAAGACATAAAGCATAAACCGTCCATATTTAAATAACTTTTCTTTTTTTTATCCATTTTTTAGAAATATTTATGGCGCAACTCTTAAATTGTCTTCTTTGTTTTTCACGGATATCTGCTCACACGAGATCTGTAATACGTTCTTGTCATCTTGCATTTCATTGGATCCGGCCCAAAATAAAAGCTGCGCAGCCATACCTGCGCGAACACGCATTTTTTTGCTGAGTATCCTTACTGGTTATACTGTGTCCTCACTACCTCTACCATATATTCAGCACCGCCATGTTTGGCCCGCTCCAGTTGATGAGTTTCATCATACTCTATTTGCTCCATTATAGGAATCATGAACTCGTCAGGATGAGATTAAACAAGTATTAATGTTTTTGCGTTTTCATGTTGAATGAATGCTTGTAGCTGAGTTGAGTAAGTAGTTCTTGTTCAGTAATGCATTAAAGCTCCTGACTACTAGAGATGGACGCATACGATCTGGACATGAATCAATATTTCACCCTGATTTGTCGATATTTTAAATTGATCTTCACTTGGCCGATTAAGGAGATTGATCTTTTAAGCATAAATCTCAATCTCGATTTACAATGAGTGCATTTAATATTGTATTATGATCACTCACTGAGCGGTTGTAGTACTGAATGTACCTATTCAAATTGTAGAGCGCCAAGCCTAGCCAAGCCACGCATGCGCATTGGAGAAATTGCTCATGCAGACATCATGCTGATATTGACGCAAAGCATTGATTAGTGAAAAACGAAAAATGGAAATAAATTTTATCTCTATTACCTGTTTTTCACCAACCAAGCCCAGTCTCTGCAATGCAGATATTCCTTAAATTACTGCTTGCCCGGGAGTCATTAAGCTACTTCAAAAATTTTCTTTGAAAAGAGATCGATCGAGAGACAAATATCGATTTTTTTTCATCCAATTTATCGATCTTTGAGATCGAATGCTTGCGATTAATCGATTTATTGCAAGATCGATTTTTTCATATTTTTGCCCATCTCTACTGACTACTTAGCCAAGAACTTTGCGTTACGGTGGCAACATAAAATCAGACGGCGGTCTGGCGAAACAGCCACACACTTAAGCACGAGCCTATGTCCGTGTGCTCGTATACGGTGCGCCGAGAGTGAATGAGACAGCGAACTTCTTCTCACACTAGTTACATGTTTTAAGCAATCGAAAATATTATATTTTCTCGGCAATCTCGGCCGCTCGGCGCGGGCCTAGAGGGCATCAATAAGGGTCGAGGGCATTTTAAATAACATATAAGTTTTAATAAATTAAAATAATAGTGTAGGCCTTCCATTAATTCAGAATAATATAAATCATTAAAACGCAACAGTTTACGAGATATTTAATTGTTTACGATTTTTCATGCGCGTTATAGTATACTCTTCCTTCATAAACTCGAGTAAGAATATTTCAGTAAAATTTTACCAAAAAAAAATTATAAATTATTTTTTTTCACAAAACTTTCGAAAAGCCATCAGAAAAGAAATGCGTATGTTTGAGAACTCAAGAACATATGCGAAAAAAAATCGAATAGTTGCAAAAAGCACGTTTCTCGCTTATAAAACGAAAAATTGATTGTATGGAAAAAAATTCGGTATAAAGAATATAGGTATTCGAAATACAAAATGAGACGGAACATTAAAATCGATCTATTAGTTCAGTAGAAAAAAATAAAAAACACTGAAAAAAACCTTTTTTTTCACTCGCTCTCTGTTCACGCAAAGCTTTGAAATTCTCGTAAAATGTTGCCCTCGTAATGACAAAAAAATCTAGCCCTAAACAAGTTTAAAATGTTTATTAGTTTTTGCAATAAACCATTTGTTCGCTAAAAATCTGCGGAAAATTTAATTTCTTCAACTTTGAGCTGTCGCACAGCAATTTACAGGGATGATTTTTCTTCTTCAAGAGTTGCATTATCACGTACACTTAATAATAAAACAATTTTTTGCAGTTAAACTATTATAAAATGACTTTAAAAAATGGATACTTTTCCGTAATAAAAAAATGAAATAATTTCGTTAATGTGCATCATATCAAATATATGATACATCATATCGTATGAAGCATTTGAAATCTAATATTTTTCTACGAATTTAAAAAAAAGATTATTAAGAGCCGAGATAACAATTTTTTTTCAAAACACTGTGGCTCTAATTTTTAGGATTAGAGTTCCGTCTGGCACCAATTTGTCAAGGAAGAATTGAATTTGCTGTTAAAAAATCTTGAATTGTAACCATGAAATTTTTATTTAAAAAAGTTTTGTGTTTCTTGAATTTTTATTTTTCGGTTTATTACTAAAAAATCACGTTTGAATGTGGAATATATGTCTGATTAACAAATTTAAGTCACATTAGCTATATTTTCTCATTAAGGTGAGTCACACGATTATTACTGATTTTAAGTATTGAATTAACAGTAAAATGTTAATAATTTATATAGCGTATTGATTACTGCATTTCTGCCAATAACTTATCTGCGAATGACTTACTTTCAACGTGGTATTATATTCTACTTTTTCGCTAAAGAGGACTCCAAAGTGAGCCAACGTTCGATACAATAAATGAAGACAACACTTGAGTATTATCTACATCTCCTAACTCTTCGCTCACAACAGCGTTAGACTCTCATTAACCTTGTTCTAATTTTCTAATTATTGAATCTAAGTAAGCTTGGAACTTAGTGTTGACAACTTTTAGATAAGGCTGTGAAATCTTGAAAAGGCACTTTGAATCTGGGACTGGGACACTTGCTGTCTTCTTGTTGAAGAGTAGGTAATTCGTTCCGAAAATGCTTTTTCGGCCGCTCGGCAGTCCTAGATATCAATAGGGGCGGGGGGGGTATTCTAATAACATATAAGTTTTAATAAATTGTAGTAATAGTGTAGGCCTCCCCTTAATCTAGAATAGTATAAATCATGTTAAAACGCAACGTTTACGAGATATTTAATTATTTATGATTTTTCATACGCGTTATATAGTATACCTCTCCTTCATAAACTCAAGTAGCAAGAATAGTTCAATAGAAGTAGAATTTTACCGGAAAAAATTATAAATTAGCATTTCTTTTCACGAAAGTCTCGAAAGACCATCAGAAAAGAAATGCGTATGTTTGAGACTCGAGACTTGTGAAGAAAATATGCGAAAAAAAATCGATAGTTATAAAAAAACGTTTTTCACTTATAAAACGAAAGATATTGTATGAAAAAAAATCGATATAAAAAAATATACGTATTCGAAATAACTACAAAATGAGACGTGGAATATTAAAATCGATTTATTAGTTCAGTAGAAAAAAATTTTAAAAACATCGAAAAGGCTTTTTTTCATTCGCTCTCTGTTCATTGAGATTTAAACGCAAAGCTTTGAAATTCTCGTAAAATGTAGCCATCATAATGACGAACAAATCTAGTCTTGAACAAGCCTGAAAATGTTTATTAATTTTTGCAAAAAGCCATTTGTTCAGTAAAAACCTGTCTGCGGAAAATTTATCTAACTAATTTCTTTATCTTTGAGCAGTCGCACAGCAATTTACAGATTTTGCTTCTTCAAGAGTTGTATTATCACGTACACTTAATAACAAAATGATTTTTTTGCAGTTAAACTATTATAAAACGACTTTAAAAAGTAGATATCTTTTTCCGTATAAAAAAATGGAAAAATTTCATTAATATGCATCATATCAAATAGCCGTGTGAAGCACGAAATCTGACATTTTTCTACGAATTTAAAAAAAAATTACCTTCCGTCTAGGAGCCGAAATAATAATTTTTTTTCAATAAATCACTGTGGCTCTAATTTTAAGATTAAGAGTTCAGTTTGGCACCAATTTGTCAAGGAAGAATTGAACTTTTGCTGTTGAAAAATTCGAATTTTTTGCTGCCGAAAAAGTTTGTTTAAAATTAGAAAGTTGAAGAACGCGAGCGAGGTAATGCGCCGGGCGGAATGAAAGAAGCAGAGTTGATAAAAAACATGTTTAAAAAAAAATAAAACAATTTTTTTGTTTAAAAATAGCTTTAGAAAAAAATGTTTAAAACAAAAAAAACACCTTTTAAATATATATTTATTATATTTTATTAAAATGCATTTTTACTTTCAAGTATTTTGAAACATGGTACAAAATTAAGTTTTATACTAAACTATATTTTAACATTTAATTACACTTACTTTTTCATTTTTCTTAAATTTTTGAGCGTATTATCACATAAATATGTGTATATTTGAATGTGTTTGCTATTTAACATTTTATTTGACTGTATATATTTTAAGTTATGCAAATTTAAACAATAGTATGGCATTTTGCTAATGTGGTTCTTTATGCGTATTGATTAATCATAGCTTCTTTTTTGAGATTTATATTTCAAAATAATTATTTCTTGAATTACTAATTGTAATTCTAATATTAATTTATAATTTACGTTACTATAAATTTTTATAGACTGCCGAGCTGCTTATATACAGAGTATTTGGAAAATAATGATAAATCTTTAGGGATGATAAATCGTATACAGAATACTCTATATATAAGGGACAGAGTACTTTGTATATATAAAGTTATATGTATATACATGTGTATGTATATACATTTGTATATATGCATATATTCTGCAATACTCTACTTTTTTATTAATTTTATAACTAAACTACTGTTTTCTAAACAAAACTAACTTTTTAAGACTATTTTTATGAAAGGCCATATTATTATCCATGTGTTTCTCTTCGATTCGCCATTATGCAATGTTGTATGCAATTTTTTTAATAATGTCTTAAGTAATAAATATTTCATAATTTTGAATCTAGAATCGATTCAACAACATTTTAATGAATGTAATTGTCAAGTTTTAAACTTAAATATTCATTATTAATCAAGTTATCGTGTAAGATATAACTGGAGTATCACCTTCTCCTCTATTAATAAATAGTATTAAAAATATTTTTTTTAAATAATGTTTTAAACATTTGTTTTAAATTGTTTAAAAAAAAGCATGTTTAATCATGTTTTAAACATTTGTTTAAAAAGAAAATTTTTAAAACAACTTTGGAGGGAAGCTGACGTACAGTCAAGTGGGGAAAATTGGTCCGCTCGGCGATTGCATTTGATTTCGTATGTTAAAATTGCTAAATTTATATTTTCTCAACAATAAATTGATGTGGAAACCTAATTTTTTTTAAATCTGGGATAGCTCGACAAGATATAAACAAATAGTTTAACCAAATGTTTCGCAAAGTAAAATTGTAATCATGAAATTTTTAGTTTTTTGTTTCTGGAATTTTATTTTTTCAATTTATTAAAAAATTACGTTTCAGTGGAGAGCATGTCTGATTAACAAATTTAAGTTACATTAGCTATATTTCTTTAGTTAACATATCGTAAAAAGTATTCAATTGGACAATTAAATGTACAGAATCATCAGTACAAAATTGTTTTTGTGAATATAATTGCAGATGTAAATATGACATATGTAAACAAATAATAAATAATTTGCCAAATGTTAGTGTAACTGTTGAATAGTTGCAAAATATATTTTTCATGTAACACTAATTTTCTTTTATATTTGCGAAAATTAGAGTTATATCTTCAACAGTTTTGGCTAACATTTTTGGCAAATTACTTATTTGTTTACATATGTCATATTTGCATTTGTAATTATATTCACAAAAACAATTTTGTACTGATAATTTCATAATTGTCCAATTGGACATT
Source organism: Atta cephalotes (assembly GCF_000143395.1). NCBI lineage: Eukaryota > Metazoa > Arthropoda > Insecta > Hymenoptera > Formicidae > Atta > Atta cephalotes. Next base: position 842,672 of record NW_012130093.1, on the reverse strand, counting down.
TTTTTATAACATATTAAATAAAGAAACATAGCTAATATAATTTAAATTTGTTAATCAGACATGCTCAAACGTGATTTTTTTTAATAAACCGAAAAAAATAAAAATTCAAGAAAGAAAAAATTTTCTAAATTAAAAGTTTCATGGTTACAATTCGAGATTTTTTAAATAGCAAATTCAATTTTTCCTTGACAAATTGATGCCAAACGGAACTTTTAATCTTAAAAACTAAAACTACAGTAATTTTTTTTTTAAATTGTTATCTTGACTCCTAATAAAGGAAGCTCTAATCTTTTTTTTTTAAATTCGTAGAAAAATATCAGATTTCGAATATTTCTCACGGTTATTTGATCTGATGCAAATTATTTCCATTTTTTTATATGAAAAAAGATACCCATTTTTT
>NW_012130093.1:811756-841752 GCF_000143395.1 Atta cephalotes | reverse complement strand
TTAGGTAGTATATATAATACGTTATTATATATATATATATATATATATATATATATACAATACGTTATAATACGTTAATGATAAGGCAGGGGGAATCGTTGATATGAATACATATACTCAAAATCTCTTGTTTTATGGGAGAATTGAGAAAGATCAAAGGTCTCAAATTTGAGAGATCTTTTAATAGCTATCGCCACTTTAATAGCTATGCCACTTTAATCAAATTCAGATATGTCGCTTCTAATGGACTTATAAATTTTAGAGTGAATTAAGATATTTTCGAGAAGTTTGATCTTTTGTAGGTACTAAATATCCAAAGCATAGTCGGGCGTAATTGAAAAACTAAATTTCTGAAAAACTAAATTTCTGATACATCATAAATGTTATTACGACTTTCAAACTCAAAATAACCGGTAGTTGAAATTCCAAACGCTAGATGGCCTATCCTGTACGTGACGTAGTCACGTTGTTATTTACGTACAAAAAGAGTTAACTGTCGATTGATTTGTAAACATAGATAAAGTGTTAATGAATATCATATTCAGCGGTTGTGGGAAATTATATTGGAGGATTGCAGTGTTCCAAAGTTTTAATGAATGTGACAATAAATTATGGTCAGAAAAAGACTAGCTATTTACAGATTGTTGATCTTGCTTAGTTCTGGATCGTTACAGATTTCGTTTTGAAAGACAATGCCGTTACCTGCCTGAAAGGGAGGAGATCTTTCGTTCGGAGCCATTAGTAATTGATATCTTGGCTCATCCTCGTTCTGTGGAACTCTAATTGACAGAAGTTTTCCTGAGCTATGATTCTTAAAGTCTGATCTCCTGAGGTTGCGAGAGGAGTATGGTTAAGAATTTCTGTCTCCTTTGTAACTTTTTGAATCAGACTCTTTTGAATTACCTCTCTGAATAAGGCGTAGGCGTTTGGCGTCCTTCAATATAGAAAATCTGTTATGAGGTTAAAAGGAGAAAAAGTAACATTCGAGAAATCTTTATGCGAAAGCGTGGAGAAGCTACGATAATCCATATGCTGTGCAATGTTGTAATCCAGAGTATCCTGAGCGTCAATTGAATCAGGAACTCGAAAAATTCTTTTCCTTGCTTCGTTAAGTGAGATATTCTCAGTAGAAGCCAGAACATGAATATTCTTTTGTCTAATAAACAAGGGGCAAATAGAAGAAGAGGAGAGATGATTACCCTCGCAGTAATGGGAGGCAAATTCTGTCTCTCGCAGATTACCCCGTCTTCATATGGTGAATCCTTTCCGCACAGCCTGCATCGAGGGCTACCACTACAATATTTCCTAATATGTCCGATTTTGTAGCAAGAAAAATATGATTTTACTCTTGGGATAAATGGTGAAACTGCGTAAATCGTAATACGAAGTATTACGACATATCTTGGTAGCACTTGCCTGGCAAATTTGATGATTGTCAAATGGATGTATAAGCTTTAATGAGTTTACTTTTTTCTAATGCGAGCGTTGAGCGAGCATTCTCAATTATTAATATCATTAAAGATAAGTTACGAAATAGAATATCAGTAGAAACTGCAGACACTATTTTATGCATCAGAAATAATTTACTAAATGGCTGTATCGCTTTTGAATTCAAAAAAATATGCTAAATAAATTTAATTCGAAACTATGTATTCTTCTAACTTTGTAGAAGAAATACTAGATACATTTTCATAGAATGCTAATTCTATAAAATTAGAAGAATACGTAGTCATTATACTTAATGCAAAACTAAATTAAGTACGTTGTTCGAATAAAATCATTTCATAAACACATTTTCATTTCATGTGTGTGTGTGTGTGTGTGTGTGTGTGTGTGTGTGTGTGTTTTTTTAATCTAGGGGTTTTAATATCAATCTAGATAGAGGGAAATATAGGCTAGCTTGGGGGGTTTGCATTAAGATCATGATCTGGCAATATCTGAAAAGAACGGTTATGAGGGTGATGCAACATTCGAGAAGAAGTAACACCGAAAACGTCCGTCTTCGATGAAATCCCGCACGCGATTTTCGCGACGGAGCGCGGGCCGCTTGCCAGGCATAGAGTGGGTATAAAGAGAGTTAGGCACTAATCCATGCCTGGTTCCGGCACACCAACGCGATGTTAGTCGCGCGCGACATGCGATATCCAATGAGTGTAAACCGATTCTCATTCTAAAGATATACTATCATTGTATATAACGCTAATTGGTTACGCTATTAGATGTCCTTATTGGCCTAGTTTTCACTGAGTTTAATCCGAATCAGAATGTAAGAACCAATCAACTACAATCGAGCATTCCCCTGTCGTTCGACTATAATAGGGGAATACTCGACTGTAGTTAGTTGGTTCTTAAAATAGGGATATTCTATTCTTGAAGAAATATCGCATACGAAAATAGCAATTCTGTATACAATGGACCAGTCACAGTCGAGAAACTATCATTTTCGTATACGAAAATTATATGAGCTTAAGAATAGGGGCCTTGATCCGATTTAAACCTTTGTGGAAACTAGGCCACTGTTAATTAAAAGAAGACAACGTTAAAGAAAGAAGAGATTAAGATGAAGAATTGCATCATATAAATGACTCAGATGTAGGATACCAAATGACAACTTCTGGTTAATTGGCGTCTCTCTTTATATCCACTTTAGCCAAACAGTCCCCGCGCATCAAGCTATCGATAACAGATATTCAGCACTTTCAAAATTAATGTTTTGATTGCGAAAATTGGGAATAATCGAAAATTTTTCGAGAACTATGCTAGGAAATGATAATAAAAAAATAATTTGTTATTATTGAACTCTATTTATTTATTTATAACTTAATATATAACAAAAAGAAATCAGATAGAAATTATACGCTGGTAATTGTTAACTAAGCTAGGAAATGAATAAGCGATTTATCTCCATTTGTTTATAATTAATATTTAACAAAAGAAGATCGAATGGAAATGAAATTATATTCGTATTTATTAAGTTAACTAAGTTAGGAAGTGATAATGAAAAAGAGATTTATTTCTGTTTGTTTATAATTAATATTTAACGAAAGAAGATCGAACGGAAATGAAATTATACACTGGTATTTGTTAACTGAGACCGTGTCTTCATAGTCTTATTTCAAGACCATCTTAAGTAATGTCTTAAGTCGCTAATGTAGCTTTCTGCGTGACTTCTTAAGACCGTACTTAAGACAGTCTTGAATACCATATAAGATCTGACTATGAATATCGATCTGAGGAAATGATAATGACAAACCAATTTATTCGATAACGATTTCCATTTGTTTATGACTTAATATTTAACAAAAGGAGAATCAAATGAAAACGAAATTAATTAAAAACGTCACAAAATACGTAATGTCAGTACAAACTTACTTTTTTAAAAATGGTTAAAAAAGGCATACTTGCTTCTCGAATAAAACTTAAGTATCCAATTAATAGTAGTTTTAATTTTTCTTCAAGAATATTCTTATTGAAGATCTTATTCCAACTTAAATAATGGCATCTTTAATTCTGTCAAATTAAAATTATTACTCTTCGAAAAAAATTAATGTATCAAATGAAAAATTAAAATCAGGTGCTACAATCTTAACTAATCAAGTTAAATTCTGTTCAAATTAAAAAGTAAAACAAATGATATTGGGAGTACAAATAAGCCGTTTTTAATAAAAAATTAAGCATTTATTGTGAAAGAACGGTATATAACGTTTTATTCAAAGTAATGGCCATCGCTAGCCACTACTTTTTCCCATCTTTCTGGTAGCATATGGATATCGCGTCGGAAAAACGCTTCATCTTTTGAGGCTATCCAATCATCGATATAATTTTTGGTATCTTCATATGATGTGAAATGCTGCTCAGACAGAATATGCGTCATCGATTGGAACAAGTGGTAGTCGGAAGGAGCAATGTTTGGAGAATACGGCGGGTGGGATAGAACTTCCCATTTGAGTGTTTCTAAGTAGGTTTTGACCGGCGCCGCATGTGGGGCATTATATGCAGGAGAATAATTTTGTCATGCCTGGAGTAATGGACGCGTTTTTCCTTGAGTGCTTGGCTCAATCTCATCAATTGCGTTCGGTAGAGAGCCCCAGTAATGGTCTCGTTCGGTTTGAGTAACTCATAATACACGACACCAAGCTGATCTCACCAAATACACAACATGAGTTTTTTCCATGAATATTCGGCTTGGCTGTTGAAGCATAGCTCGATGTTGAAGCATGGCCAGGTGGTCCCCATGATTTCCTCTTCTTTGAATTATCGGATTCATTTCATCACCAGTGACTATACGATGCAAAAAACCCTTTCGTTTATGTCTGGCAAGCAGCATTTCACATGTAAAAAATCGGCGTTCAACGTTTCTCGGCTCCATATGGAACGGCAGTTCATATGGAACCCAATTCTCTTGCTTTTGAATCATTCCCAATAATTTCAAACGATATGAAATTGTTTGTTGAGTCATTCCTAAAAAAATAAGTGCAAGTTCTTTTTGCATTTGGCACGAATCTTCATCCAATAATGCTTCCCATTCCGCGTCTTCGTACACTTTCGGCCTTCCGCTACGTTCTTTTCTTCGACGTCAAATTCACCGTTCTTAAACTTTTGAAACCACTCACGACAACTTCTCTCACTTAAGGCAGCATCACCATATGCTTCTACAAGCAATCTATGAGCCTCAGCTGCAGATTTCTTCAAATTAAAGAAATAAATCAAAAGTTCTCGCAAATAACGCTTATTCGGCTCAAAACTCGATATTTTCATACAAAAAAAAATATATGATGCTAATACAAAATCGCTAATATTTCAAGGTGTTATGGTGTTGCCGAATGTCCAATCTTATGATGTCGTTTTACATCAAACAATTTTAACTATAGTTTATTAGTGGCGCCATCTTTTGCAAACGGCGGAAATTTATTTGTACTCCCAATACTATCTCTTGTTATTTAATTTAACTCTAATAATATGTATCATTATAAAGATTATGTGTTTCGCGGGTTTTCTCCGTGTCCATTCTTGGAATGTCAACGTTTTGTGAACCTTGTAATCCACTTCATTAGGGCGAGGAGCAGCCTGATACTATAATAATATGTATCATTCATGTAAAAGATTTGATATATCAAGAACTGACGCCAAGTTAAATTTTACTATCAAAATAAAAAGTAAAATCCAAGTAATACTGTCTTTATTATTTATTTAATCCAAATGATACTATCTTTAATTTTTATACAATGAAACCTAAGTATATTTTATTGTGAAGGATCTTCCTATTCCAATCCAAATGGTTTAAATTCCTCTTAAATGAAATTATCACAATTCATTCAAAGACATTTTTTCTTCCAACTAAAGTAGTTATTTAATTCTCCTTCAAAATTATTACAAAACACAACATTATATATAAACATTATACAAAACATTATCACAAAATTGTGTTATCAATTGAAGTGTACCATAAAAGTTAAAAAATTGACTGAAATAAAAAAAATTTTAAATAGAAAAATTTTTCATGTAAAAACACTTGGCAGTGCTAGATCAAATAAGAAAAACAATTTGAAATTAGTACGGTAATTCATAAAAATAAATATATGTAATAAAAGGTAATTATAATTTAAAAGTAATAATAAATTTAATCTGAATTTTACACTGAATAATAATAAAGTTTATTATTTTCTTAGACTTAAATTTAAGGCTCCTACTCAATCAAGAACTTTGCGGTGGCGACAAAGAATCAGACGGCGATCTGGTGAAACTGATAGCCACACACTTAAGCACGAGCCCATGTCATGTGCTTATCTGCGGCGCGCCAAGAATGAACAAGACAGTGAGCTTCTTCTCACACTAGTCATATGTTTTAAGCGACCGAAAATGCTTTCTCGGTAATCTCGGCCGCTCGGTACGGCCCTAGGCATCAATAAGGGCCGAATAGGGTTTAAATAACATTTAAATTTTAATAAATTGTAGTAACTGTGTAGATCTCTCATTAATCCAGAATAGTATAAATCATTAACGCAAGTTTACGAGATATTTAATTGTTCATGATTCTTCATGTGCGTTATATTATAGTATACCTTCATAAACTCGAGAAGCAAGAATATTTCAGTAGAAGTAGAATTTATAAATTATTAATTCCGGGAAAAAATTATAAATTATTTCTTTTCAAAAGTCTCGAAAGGCCATCAGAAAAGAAATGTGTATGTTTGAAACTCAAGACTTGTGAAGAATATATGCGAAAAAAAAATTGAAGTTGCAAAAAGCATGTTTTTCACTTATAAAACAAAAGATATTGATTGTATGGAAAAAAATTCGGTATAAAAAATGTAGATATCGAAATACCTACAAAATGAGATGCAATATTAAAATCGATCTATTAATTCAGTAGAAAAAAAATAAAAAATATCGAAAAAGACCTTTTTTTTCACTCGGGCTAGTGACAAACACATTAGTATGAATTTTTTTAAATATATAATTAATTAAAAAAAATATATAATTAAAATTACTTACTTTTATGCATTATCGATACTCTTATTTTTTAACAGATTTATTTAATAATTGCGTTTAAATCAATTCCATTAAAAAGTGCATAGCAGTATATAGTAAGTATAGTGTGAGTTTGTTACTAGATCATGCCGTACTGCGCTCCATATAATATCAACGAAAGAAATAGGCGATACGCGGTTTCCTAGTTAGCTATTAGCCTAGATAGCTATTACTGTACCGCGTATCGCGCTCCATGTAATCGCACACTCACTCCCACGCATTGCTTCGCTTGCGTTCTTCAACTTTCCAATGGTTTTAAACAAACTTTTTCGGCAGTAAAAAATTCGATAATTGTTCAACAGCAAATTCAATTCTTCCTTGACAAATTGGTGCCAGATGGAATTTTTAATCTCTTAAAAATTAGAGCCATAGTGATTTAAAAAAAATTATTATCGGCTCCTAATAATTGGAGGAATAATCTTTTTTTTTAAATTCATAGAAAAATGTCAGATGTAGAATGCTTCACACGGCTATTTGATATAATGCATATTAATGGAATTCCCATTTTTTTATACGGAAAAAGATATCCACTTTTTAAACTCGTTTTATAATAGTTTAACTACAAAAAATCGTTTTGTTATTAAGTGCACATGATGATGCAATTCTCAAAAAAGAAAAAATTCCTCCTGTAAATTGTGCGACTGCTCAAACATGAAGAAATTAAGTTTTCCAGACAGTTTTTTAGTGAACAAATGACTTTTACAAAAACTAATGAACATTTCTGGATTTGTTCACTAGATTTGTTCATCAGAGGACTACATTTTATGAGAATTTCAAAACTTTGCGTTTAAATGAACAGAGAACGAATGAAAAAAGGCCTTTTTTGGTATTTTTTATTTTTTTCTACTAAACTAATAGATCAATTTTAATGTTCCATGTCTCATTTTATAATTTCAAATACTTACATTTTTTGTAACAATTTCATATAATCAATATTTTTTATAAGTGATTTTTCGTTTTAACGTGTTTTTTGCAATTATTCAATTTTTTTTTGTATATTTTCTTCACAACTCTCAAACATACGCATTTCTTTTCTGATGGCCTTTTGAGATTTTCATGAAAAGAAATGCTGATTTATAATCTTTTTCCGATAAAATTCTACTGAACTATTCTTGCTATTCGAGTTTATGAAGAAGGAATATACTACAAAATGCGTACCAAAATCCGGATAAATCAAACAATTCCTTTAAACAAAATGTTTTTAATGAAAAATTAAATATTACAAAAAATCCTTTTACATGACACTTGGGGCATGTAGAGCCCTGTAGAGCATAATTATTTGATATAGCCCCCATTAGTTTGAATGACACCCTCTATTCTCAGTCTGAAGCGTTCGCATGCTGTAATGTAATGTTGTCCATCCGACGAATGCTGTCTCAATAACGGTCCTTAACGTCACATTGGGCTGCCGAGACTTGTTTGTGACTCTTTCAACTACGCTCCGTAGTAGTCCAGGGTTTTTAGTTGTCCCAGATTTAAATCTGGGTTGTTGGAAGGCCAGAATTCCTTGGACCAAAATATATCGAGAGCTAATTTTGAATCAAAAGACTCGTATGAGCCGATGTACATTCTGCTGAAAAATATATGGCTTTCCGAACGCCACAGTTTCCAATCCACGGCTTCATCCATCAGAACGCGCAACAATTGCTCTGGGTCATCCAAAATCAGCGCTTGAGCCCTTTCAATGACTACGAGGGTCCTCGCATTCTTTCGAGTGACTTCCTCGCTGGCATACTGGAACCTTGGACTGTTCTAAAACCGTATATTTTGCTACAACGTCATAAATGGTTGATCTCGGATCATGGACTCGTGCTTGTTTATGTCTTACAGTGTCGAACCACGATAAATGACCGAAATTATAGGCGTGGAAAAGTGACGTTTTGACGACGAAATTTATGTTACGTGCTATTTCGTTATTATTTGCTTAATTGTTAAAATGTGACTTATTGAAGTAATTATCGAAAACTGAAGGACTTATCTTGGAATTTTATATAGCGTATATTTTACTCGTTTCAACAGCTGTCGGACCGTGTTTCTGCCCGAATATAGGCTCATTTTACGTGTCTTTTACGATTATTTACTGACTGTCAAGAGAATAAAGGACAATTTTCATCGATTTTCATAAATATTTTAAAGTGATCTTATCATTTCGTTTCATCCAAATGATCTTTATTTAAAAATAGCAACATAAATTAATGTTATTTCTCGCTTCGTCATAATTCCAACATGGCCGTCGTGACTAGTTCGGAGCTTTAATACATTCATAGCGTTCATAATTTACACTCAATCACACACACACGCATACGCATACATACACGCACACATACACACGCGCACGCACACACGCGCGCGTGCGCGCTAGATATTTTAACTCTCACTGGGAATGCTTATTTTTCTTATTTTTCTAAATATTCATATTTTTTAATAATTCTAATTTTTCTTATTAATATGCTTCTTATTTATGTTATTTTTCTAAATAATTCATGTTTTATTACTATTTCGAGATCTAACAGCGTCAAATGTTTAAAAAAATTTTTCTATTTAAATATTTTTTTTCTATTTAAATTTTTTTCATTTTATATGATTAATTCTTTAATTTTTTGTGGTAACAATTCAATTGAGCAAGATAACGCAATTTTGTGATAATGTTTTGAAGAATTAAATAATCATTACTTTAGTTGGAAGAAAAAAATGTCTTTGAATGAATTGTGATTGTAATAATTTCATTTAAAAGGAATTTAATCCATTCGGATTGGAATAGAAAGATCCTTCAATAAAATATACGCGTATACTTAGATTTCATTGTATAAAAAATTAAAGATAGTACTATTTGGATTAAGTAAATAATAAAGATAATATCACTTGGGTTTTACTTTTTATTTTGATAGTAGAATTTAACTTAGCGCCACAATTGTTGATATCAAAGCTTTTATACAAATGATACGTATCATTAGTCTAATATATTCATTATTTATTTAATTTGTCATGATATAAAGAAAGGGATTTAACTTGGCATCAGTTCTTGATATCAAATCTTTTATAAGAATGATACATATACAATTGCAATTTATGGAACGCTTGTGATTGATTCTGTTCTCTTGATTGACTCTTGTTCAGTGTTATACTATTCCGCTGCATGGGACACTCTTGTAGACACTCTTACATTCTATTATAAAGTCAGCATTTGCGAATTGTTAATGAATTGTAATATCGATCTTAAATTTTATAAAAAGGAAACATCCGATACACACGCTTTATACAAAATATGTAAATTATATAATTTATGTAAATTTTAAAAAAATGAGCAATTTTTATTCTTTTCACAATTATAAAAAATTATAATTTACATTTACTGATACTTAAATAAATAAAACAAGTCACATGTTTTTGTTATAATTTATAATTATATGACTCGTCTTAGTTAACAAGTAGGATACAAATAAATGAAACTTCTGAATGAATAATATTTTACGTGACCCTAATTCATCCGATATATGAAAAAAATGATCATTTTTTGAATGACCGTAAATAATAGTATGAGTTTTTTTATTGTTATATAGTTATATAATATATATATAGTTATATAATTTTATTATAATTTCTTATATTGTAGAATTGTACTTGCAAAGCGAAGTTGCAGAAATAAATCACTCAATTACGCCACTTGCCTTCTACCGAGAATATGTCTCGAAAAATGTACCATTAGTAATAAGAGGTGCAATAAAACATTGGCCTGCTATAGACAAATGGTCTATACCATATTTTCGCAAAGTGCTTGATGACGAAAAGATTTCAGTCGCTGTTACGCCAAATGGCTATGCAGATGCAGTAATTAAAGGAGATGACGGTATCAAGGAATTTTTTGTAATGCCCGAGGAACGTTTACTTACAATATCAGCGTTTCTTGACACATTAGAAAACACGATAGAAAACAGCGTATTTTATATACAGAAACAAAACTCGAATTTTATACACAACTTTTGTAAGTTGTGGCCGGACGCAGAAATTGAAATATCGTGGGCCAGCGAAGCATTTGGAAAGCATCCTGATGCTGTAAACTTTTGGATGGGAGACGAAAGAGCTGTAACTTCTAGTAAAGTTTTATTTTACTTGATAACACAAATACTCGAAAATGCTTGGATATCTAATTGATATATATATATTGATGATCATCATTAAATAAATTTCATTCTCATAATTTCAAGAATTTTACAAAATCTATTTCTGTTCACATATAATTTTATTAATATATATAGTTAATTCTGAAGATAACATTCGAATTAAATTACATATTTTTACTATTTATAGTGCATAAAGATCCTTACGAAAATATATATTGTGTTGTGTCTGGTGAAAAAAACTTTATTTTACATCCTCCCACGGATTTACCATGGATTCCACATCAAAATTATCCGTCTGCTGTTTACAAGGAACACAAACCCGGGAAATGGATTATTGAGTCAATCAATGATACGCTTGATTCAGGAAGAATCACAAATTTAACATCAACGCCATGGATATGTGTAGATCCTTTAAATCCGGACTACGAAAAGTTTAGTGACACTATATATAGCGTTTTTTATTTTCAAAGTGACATTTATTTTCAAAATTAATAGAAAAAATATATTTAAAAAATTTACTTTAGATATCCAGAATATCGTAACACACATAACTTGAAAGTGACACTCAGAGCTGGAGATATATTGTACTTGCCATCCTTATGGTTCCATCATGTGAGACAGTCACATGCTTGCATATCCATCAATTACTGGTATGATATGGAATTCGATATCAAGTATGCTTACTTCAAAGCACTGGAGACATTATGCAAATAAACGAGTAAGTGGTTAAGGCACTCTGTAAACATTTATGTGTATAGATGATACTATTTTATTTTAAGTCATTTGCATGCAAAAGAAATCTTATTCTTATATATTTGTATCTTCCTCTCTTTCTGTATATATCTGTATGTGCACACACAGATATATGTATATGTGGTATACATGTATATTCTGTATAGATTGTATGTCGTTTATAGCGTATAATACATTGCTACATCATATACTATTGATTATTCCATAATATACTTACATACTAATACTATATCAAAACATCTACATGTTTTTTAATTAATATATGTTATTGATATACTTATTAAATGAAATGCTTATTTTATCATTATGTCAATGATACAAAGATAACATAATATACGTTATTCTTCTTACAGAAGTTGCAAACTTACTGTCATGCTTTACGAAACTGTCAAAAAACTACAAGAAAATTTAAGTCAAGCTGTTTCGTCATTTTCCTCGGTAAGCAAATTATATTTACGTTTTGTACCATAATTCTGAGTTTCATACATCTTTCGGTTTTCTAGATATTTCCGGTAATTGTTCTCGCGTTTTCTTCGTTGCTCCTCTGCCTGTTGTCGCAGTTTTTCAGGATTCATATGTGTGGTTACCATGTGCCTCGTTAATGAACTCATGAATTTATATGTGATTCCACATACATCGCAAGAAAGTATTTCCTCACTTCCTCCCTGTTGCTATTTGTAGAAAAAAAAAAAAAAAAAAAAAGATTTATAATTACACAAATCCAAATAAATTATAAAAATATAATGCAAAAAAATATATGCAAAAAAATATACAATCAAATATATTAAGGTATTTCTACAATAAAGTGTCGAAAATTTGGGATGCCTCACAAGGCCCATCCAAAACCACAAATATCTACATAATTTGGATAAAATATTAAAATTATGTGTATATTTTAATAAAACAGTAAGAAATAAATGATATTTTTGAAGTATGCAAAAACGATGAAATAAAAAGAAGTTTTATTCGATATTAAGACTTTATTGGATATTTTGCCATTTCAACATTACGAGAATGTTCGATAACTTATTACTTTTTTTTACTATTATACATAAAAATGAATTTTCAGTGCAAAAATGAAAATAAGAGAAACAATCTCCAGTGATCTTGACAAATGTTATTCAAGACATAATCCTAAACAACAAGAAGTTTTAGCCGTCTGTCGGATTGAGTAATGCTAATACCGACGGTACTGTAACTTTCAAGCTTTATAACTCGCAAAGTACTTAATGAAAATGAACTTAATTATAATATTTTGGAAAGCTCTCGAGATAAACACAAAAATATGTAGTAAAAAAGGGGGATTCCATTAAAAAAGTTCATGTTGATCTTGACAATGCCACAATCCTAGGTTAAATAACTATCGTTATAATAACTAACTTATTGTTGAATGCATTTTTTTAAGCTTTACAACTTTTGTAAGAAACATTTTTTTTCTAAAATGCATTGTTTATAAGATATTTGGGTGTATCCAGACTTTCGGCCCCTGTATAATATATATATTATATATAGTAATTCAGATTAAATTATTTCAAGAGCTAGCTTTAATCGTTACAGCCATTACTTCTGTTTCTTATTGTTGAATTTTCAAATTTATAATCCAGTAAAATTCTTATTTTTATTATAATCTCATTTTTTAGAAAAATTTATGTTTGTGTACAATTAATTAAAGAACCTTTATGTGTCACTAAATTATATAATATTAAAAGTAACATTTTCGACATTTTTTTTCTCTTATTTCATCGATAACCTTTCTTTTTGCACACGTCAAGTTCGGGACTTCATTATATTAAAAAATTAGACATTTCTATGATAACTCGATTTACTGTAGAACCACCTTAATGTGCATATAAATGTAACCAGAAAAATCTATAGCCTTTTTCCTAATTAGTTACAATTTATTTAAAAAGAACAATGATTTATTTCTAAAAAAGCATTATCCTTCTTAAAAGAACAAACGATGCCTTGTTTGTGAAAGTTTTTATGAAAAGTGGCGCAGAGGACGCTACTGTTTTTGTTTATTGCATATAGAGTATCCCATTTTAAAGGATCCACTCAAATATCTCGTAAACACTGCATTAAGGCTCCTGACTACTCAGTCAAGAACTCTGCGTTAACGATAGCGACACAGAATCAGATGGTGGTCTGGTGAAACCGGTAGTCATACATTCAAGTACGAGCCCGTTTGTGTGCTCGCTTTCGGCGCACCGAGAGACAGCGAACTCCTTCTAATTGAAATATCTACAAAATGAAATGTGGAATATTAAAATCAATCTATTAAATAGAAAAAATTTTAAAACACCAAAAAAGATTTTTTTTTCGCTCTCTGTTCATTGAGATTTAAACGCATTTTTAAAATTCTCCAAAAATGTAGCCATCGTGACGAACAAATCTAGCTCTGAGCGAGCCTGAAATGTTCATTAGTTTTTGCAAAAAGCCATTTGTTCACTAAAAACCTGTCTGCGGAAAACTTAATTTCTTCATCTTTGAGCAGCAATTTACAAGTATGATTTTTCTTCTTCAAGAGTTGCTATCACATTTAGTAATGTAACAAAACAATTTTTTGGAATTAAACTATTATTTGCAGTTAAACTATGCAGTTTAACTATGATTTTGAAAAGTAGGTATTTTTTTTCATATAAAAAAATGGAATAATTCTGTTAATATGCATTATATGAAATAGCCAGTTAATATACATTATATGTGAAGCATTCGATAGCTGACATTTTTCTACGAATTTAAAAAAAAAGCTACCCTCAGCTTATTAGAAGCCAAGATAACAATTTTTTTTGCAAAAAATTACTGTGGCTCTAATTTTTAAAATTAAGAGAGATTCTATCTGGCATCAATTTGTCAAGGAAGAATTGAATTTGCTTAAAAAAATTCTCGAATTTTTTTGTTACCGAAAAAGTTTGTTTAAAACCATTGGAAAATTAAGGAACGCGACAATGGCAGCGCGCCGGACGGAGTGGAGAAGATCGGGCGACTCGCATGTATCTGATTTGTATGTGTGTAAAAATTTGCTGAATCTACATTTTTTCAGCAATAAATTGACGTAAAAACATGATTTTTTTTTAATTTGAGGTAGTTTGACGAGATATAAACAAATAGCTTAACCAAATGTTTTGCAAAGTAATTGTGATCATGAAATTTTTTGTTTCTTGAATTTTTATTTTTTTATTACTAAAAAAATCACGCTTGAGTATAGAGTACACGTCTCATTAACATATTTAAATCACATATGCTTCTTTATATTTAATATGCTGTAAAAAGTGTTCAATTGGACAATTATATGTATGAAATTATCAGTACAAAATTCTTTTTGTGAATTTAATTGCAGATGCAAATATGACATATGTAAACAAATAATTAATAAGTAATTTACCAAATGTTAGCGTAACTGTTGAAGAATATAACACTAACTTTCGCAAATATAAAAATAAATTAGTATTATATGAAAAATATATTTTGCAATTATCTTTCTCCAAGTTACGCTAACATTAGTTTTTAATTATTTGTTTACATATGTTTACATTTGCATCTGCAATTAAACTCACAAAAACAATTTTGTACGGATAATTCCGTACATTTAATTGTTCAATTGGACACTTTTTACAGTATATTAAATAAAGAAACATAGATAATATGACTTAAATTTGTTAATCAGACATGCATTCCATACTCAAACATGATTTTTTAGTAATAAACCGAAAAAATAAAAATTAAAGAATCAAAAAATTTTTTTAAATAAAAATTTCGTGGTAAAAAAATTATATTTTTGCGTCAATTTATTGCTGAAAAAATGTAAATGTAGCAAATTTTAACGCTGAAATCTGATATGTGCGAGTGGCCCAATCTTCCCCCACTCCATCCAGCGCCTTGTCTCGCTCGCATTCCTTAATTTTCCAATGATTTTAAACTTTTTCGGCAACAAAAGATTCAAGAATTTTTTAACAGCAAATTCAATTCTTCCTTGACAAATTGATGCCAGATGGAATTCTTAATCTTAAAAATTAGAGCTACAGTGATTTTTTTTTTTAAATTATTATCTCGGCTCCTAATAATCGGAGGGTAATCTTTTTTTTTAAATTCGTAAAAAAATGTTAGATATAGAATGCTTCACATGGCTATTTATTGATGCATATTAACGGAATTATTCCATTTTTTTATACGAAAAAAAGATACCCACTTTTCAGTTCATTTTATAATATAACTACAAAAAATCGTTTTATTAAATATAAGTGAACTCTTGAAGAAAAAAAATCATCCCCGTAAATTGTTGTGCAACTGCTCAAAGATGTAAGTAACTAAGTTTTCCGCAGACAGGTTTTTAGTGAACAAATGGTTTTACAAAAAACTAATAAACATTTCAGAGCTAGATTTGTTCGTCATTATGAGGACTACATTTTACAAAAATTTCGAAGCTTTGCGTTTAAATCTCAATGAACAAAGAGCGAGTGAAAAAAAGGCTTTTTTCGGTATTTTTTATTTTATTTTTTTATTGAATTAATAGATCGATTTTAATGTTTCACTCATTTTGTAGGTATTTCGAATATCTATATTTTTTATACGGAATTTTTTTTCATACAATCAATATCTTTCGTTTTATAAGTGAAAAACATGCTTTTTGCAATTTTTCGTTTTTTTTTCGCATATTTTCTTCACAAGTCTCGAGTCTCAAACATACGCATTTCTTTTTTGATGGTCTTTCGAAGATTTTTGTGAAGAGAAATGCTGGTTTATAATTTTTTCCGGTAAAATTCTACTTCTACTGAACTATTCTTGCTACTCGAGTTTATGAAGGAGAGGTATACTATATAACGCGCATGAAAAATCGTAAACAATTAAATATCTCGTAAACTGTTGCGTTTTAACATGATTTATACTATTCTGGATTAATAAAAGATGTACACTATTACTACAATTTATTAAAATTTATATGTTATTTAGAATGATCCTCGTCCTTTATCGATGCCGTGGGAGATTGCCGAGAAGGCATTTTTAATCGCTTGAAACAAGTGACTAATGTGAGAAAGAGCTCGCTATCTCGTTCACTCTCGGCGTGCTGACGTCAAAAGCGAAGAATTACATGTTAATTTATGTTGCATGTATTTTTAAATAAAGATAATTTGGATGAAACAAAATGACAAGATCGCTTAAAAAGTACGTACTTGTTGTGTGTTACAGCGTCGCATCACAATAAATGGCTGAATTTGTAGGAAGTGATGTTTTGACGACGAAATTTTTGTTGCATGCCATTTCGTTATTATTTGCTTAATTGTGAAAATATGACTTATCTCGTATTTATCAAACCATAATCATAATTATGAATGAAAACTAAAGTTATCTTGGAATTTTGTATGTAAAATATTTTATTTGTTTCAACAGCTGTCAGACCATGTTTCTGCCCGAATATAGGCTCACTTTATGTGCGTTTTACCATTTATTAAGAGAGATTATTAAGAGAAAAAAGGATAGTTTTCATCGATTTTTAAGCGATCTTATCATTTTGTTTCATCCAAATTATCTTTATTTAAAAATACATGCAACATAAATTAACATGTAATTCTTCGCTTTTGACGTCACCATGGCCGCCGCGACTAGTCAGGAGCCTTAAATTGAAAAATGTTCCAGACAAAAGTTTTGTGACTTTGAAGGGAACATAAAATGATACTATTGGTTTGATCTTGAATAGCGTTGTTAAAGTCAAGGCAAAACTACTTATAATTTTTTAAATAGGCCTGCTCAAATTCTATATTCTCATAGCTTATCTCAAAAGCTTTTCAAAATACTGATAAAATATTATGATAGAATATTTTTTTAGTAAGTATTTTTCGAGTTACACGGCAAAGTTACAATACCACTAGCAATAGCATTACCCTAGCCGATAGCTAAAACCTCTTAAACGTGCTCAGAGTCTCAGAATCATGATCTTGATAACAATTAAATCAAAGCCATTGGAAGTCATTTTTCTAATTTTTGTTTTTATATAAATTAAAAAATAAAAATAACAATCCCCAATGGCCTTGATAAATGTTATCAAGATTACTCAACTTCAAACATTTAAGATTTTTCATTTGGATACCTTGAGTAATGCTATTTATTTATGCGTTTTCTTAGGCATTTTATTTTTACATAAAAATAAAATGATTTTCAGTGCAAAAATGAATAAGAAAAACAATCTCCAATGACTTTGATCTTAACGAATGTTATTCAGGACATGAGGACATCTTGAACAACATTTAAGAAGTTTTAGCCGCCGATCGGACACTTTGCGTAATATTAATGCCGGCGGTACTGAACTTTTAAGCCTTACTCGAAAAGTACTGTATGAAAAATAACTTTATTATAATGTTTTGAAAAGCTTTTGACACCAACTATTAGATTCTGAAATAAAAAATAGGGTGCCATTTAAAAAAATCGATGTGATCTTAATCTAACCTTGGCGATGCCATCTAAGGTCAAACTGATCAGTGAATAGATCATTTAAAGCCCTACAACTTTTGTAGAAAACATTTCTTTTAGAAATGCTTAGTTTTCGAGATATTTCACAGATCCAGTACTTTTTACTTACTCTATACATGTATATGCATATAAAGAAGATAGGTTACAGTAGAGCCTTCCAACTCACGCACCGCGGACACAAAATTTCGTGCACGCGGTGTGCGACTTAGAAAGCTCTGGTTTACAGAGTATAATTAAAATAATTATACATACTTGTTGATGTACCAGCATATGTCTCTGCAAATTGTTCAGTCTATTGAACTCACGACCGCACACTTCACAATCGAATTTCTTGTCGGGGTCATGATGTTTCTTGTGCATACTCAGATCAGTTATGTGGTGAAAAGTCTTTTGGCATATATCGCATGTGTACTTGCGTTGTTCATTAGGCATATGGGATTCTTCATGTTTTGCTAAACTGGTCTTATCCATGAACCGCCGACCACAGTAAATACAAGGAAGTGGTCGCGATTGAGAATTATGCAGTGTCAAGT
Source organism: Atta cephalotes (assembly GCF_000143395.1). NCBI lineage: Eukaryota > Metazoa > Arthropoda > Insecta > Hymenoptera > Formicidae > Atta > Atta cephalotes. Next base: position 823,349 of record NW_012130093.1, on the reverse strand, counting down.
GACGACGTAGCGCCGTGGATGTAGGAAAGTTTTTATGGCATTCCAAGCACTGAAATGGTCGATCGCCAGTGTGAGTCTTTCGATGACGAGCGAGCGAACCTTGATCTGGATATCTGGAAAAAACTTGATTTTAATAAAAATTTGATTAAATAAAATAATATGGAAATAATAGATAATAAGACAAACATGAGACAAAAGATTATATAAAGTTCTAAGTATATGAAGCGTGTGCATCACGCATGCGTGCGTATGTGTGTTGTTTCATTTTAATTGATTCGACAAAATATCTCGAGAATAAGTCATATGTAGAAAAAAAATTTTCAGAAGTGGTACGGTTTTGAGGGGGACATATTTTGGTTATGAATAATTTACAATATATTTAATATTTCATGTATGTAATATATGCCAGAATAAAGTATAAAATGTCTCGTAAACTATATTGGTTTTTTGATATCTTTACCTTAATATTTTTATATGAAGGATATTTTGAGAAATCATTATAAAAAAAAACTGTCTAGTTTTATTAAAAAATTTTAGGTAAGTCACCCTCTTTTAATTGAGCAGTATTTGTCAAACATTTCTGTCTTACAGATTTTGCAGCATTCTGCTGGATGAATTAAAATGGATTATCTTGAGTACACACACACACACACACACACACACACACGCACGCACCTATATGTATACGCTCGCACGCACGTATGCACGCATCAACTGAATTTTTCAACTAGCCTTTTAGGACACGAGTCACAAGGAAAGTTTCTTGTAGTTATATCTTCTTCACGAGCGTGTTTTAGTCTATTATGCCTGAGTAACTGGAAAGACGTTTTAAAGCTTCTATTACATATGTCGCACTTCAAATTATCTGTTGTCGGTATAATAACTTGAGTTCTTTTTTGTCCATTTTCATCCTCCGATATTATCAAGGATATGGTCACCGTATTGTCTTCATTATCATAATCTTGAAACGATGACGATGATACTGTACTACTAGTTGTCTAGCAAATTATAAATAAAAAAATGTTTATATACACACATATAAAAATTCATTGATGTACAATGATATACCTGTTTATTAGAAGTAGGCTTGGAATCTATATCAGGCAGAATAAAAGTCTCCTCTTGGATTGTACTATTATTCTGATAAGATTTAGATTGCGAGTCTTTATTAGTATTATCATCACCACTTTCAGCAATTGCATAATTTCCATCCTCAGTTAAGTATACTGGTTGTAGAGTTCCACTAGCATCCTTAAAATACAATTGACCATCTTCGTCCTCATGCAAAAATATCTGATCCTAAAAAAGCAGAAACAAGTATATTTGCTTACAATATATTAATACACAGAAAAATGAATGATATTATATTAACAATATTATTCTTTAATTAAACAATCCTTGAAATAATTTTAATGCGATAATAGTATTAACAAGATAAAATAACATTTATCAAAACAAAAGCATGATGTATTTATTTCATTATTACTATTATTGAATTAACAAGATTATGTTTGATTAAACTGCTATTAACTAATGTTGTTAATCCATAATTTTTTTCTTATAGAATTTTCAAATGTAAATGTTATATTATATACTTGAGAATTATCTTCTTGATTTTGATTGGTTTCGGAATTCGCCACTTCCCAAGACATTTGTTCATCTTGTTCTATCGTCGCGTTATCATACTGATATTGTTCGTTATCATCGATGGCTTGTGCTACGTACAATGTCTCCATGTTGTCTCCTTCATAATAAATAGTGCCCTCAACTGGTATAGTATTTGCTTCAAGTCGTTCCATCTAGAATAATATAATATTGACTCATTAATATTGATAGATATTAACAGATATTTATTACACATATTTTTATCAAATACTAACTTTAACGTAATGATCATTGAGTTTCTCTTGTTGTTGTTTAGTGGAAGAATCTTGCTTCTTTGATCCTAGCACAGTATACAATAGATTATTCTCTGTATTTTTCACTATCTCTTGAGTTGAATCACTGTCATCTACAATATCATTTATTTTATTCCCATGGGATTCTATTCGAGATTTGTCCGCCTTTCCAATGGGATCCATATGGATTTTTAAATCTACTTTGTTTGATTGCAGCGAGATAGTCCGATTATTTACATGCTTTTTATCGGCCTGCATTCGTAAAGAGCTCACATGATTATCAGTCAATTCAGAATTATTATCTAACCCATCTACTCGCTCCAGCTCTTCATCTTGCCAATCTTCATCAACATCATAGTTTATAACTTGTTTTTTAGTGATTTTGTGTGTACTATTTTTTACATGCTTGGTGGGTTCTTTCTTGAATTGCGAGGTAAACATTGAATTCTCATCGTCGAAGCTATAAAGCTCTATGTTTTTACTAATCGCTCTGTCATTTCTCTTTGTCTTTTCAATTGTGTCAATATCCTTTGAATCTGTCAATGTGTCCTTATTCAAGGCATCATCATTTGGAGGTGTCTCGTTTTCCTCAACTTCCTCAATTATCTCTATAATTTCTTCTATTTCTGCTTCCTCAGAATCTTCAGTAATCATTTCAGATTCAAATATGATATCTCCTTCCATAACATTTCCATCTTTCAATACCTCCATAACAGCCTTGTCATCTATAACCAAGCTCTCCAATATTTCTGATGATAACTCCATTTTTTAATACCTAATACAAAAATTGTATTTGAAGAATAAATATACAAACATTTTATGTTATAAAATCAATTGGATATGCATAAGTCCAAGTTATTCTTTGTTACAAAAAATCATTATGAATTGCATATGAATAATCAACTTGCACCAAAATATAAAAATAAATAATCCAGTACATTATATATGTTACAAAAATGATAAAAAATACAGATAATATCGTTCACTACATGTGATAATGAAATATTTACGTATGTTTTTACACTGCTTAAAATCTATCGCATATATATATATATATATATATATATATCACTTATGATCTTATTTATTTTGTATCTTTTACATTCTTATTATCTTTTATATTCATTGCATATGCATATCATATATAACTTATATTGTTTAATTATTTATATCTTATACTTTTCCTTATATTTTTCCTATGGATATATTTAAACAAAAAGTTGTAATTTTACCTACAACAGAAATTTTGTTATTCTCGATTTAGTTTAAACTTTTAAAAAATCTTAAATCAATATGTAGATTGTTTTTCTTTTTAATTAAACAATTTTCGATATCATTTATTTCTTTCGCTAATTTATATAATTTATGTAATTTCTTCCAAAAATGGAAATAACAAACGTGTTCACAACACAGAACCTAGTGGACACATCGATACTTCTGGTAGTTGTTCTCCCGTCTCCTGGTAACGTTTTTCAGTCTTCGTAAGGTAAAAAGGGGCTTTCTATTTTCGAAAAATATCGCATATGAAAATTTATTATGAAATAGAAAAATATAATATATGTATCTATAATATATTTATAATATATGTAACGTAAACTGAAGTATTTTCATAATTTTTATATACGATATTTTTCGAAGACTGAATAACTCGGCATAAAACTAACAAATGGGCGCATAAACATATACATCTGTGTGGCAATTGTTGAACCGACGTTAAGAAAAAAAATCTTGCGCGGACGTGCCCGTACGGATAATTCTGCGCGATTCTTACTCGAAATCAAAGCCGTGTAGAAGTCTACCAAAAATGGAAGAAAGCGGGAATTCGAAACCATCAAAGGAGAAACATGCGAGTGAGAGAGACGAATGAAAATCGCGTGTATGTTCGCATCGCGAAAACGCAACGGCGCAGCTGGGCTGAATGCCCGCTTTGTGATTCCACAAGCGCACGATTCCTTCCACTCGTTGATGTTCCCTCGCGCGTCTCTCTACGTCTCGAACCATCATGGACACGTCAAGAATCGCAACAGACGGAATAGATGAAAATGTGTTGGGACGTTTCCACCAAAAGCTAAGCTCACCAGTCGGTACGAAAATCTCGTGAATTTATCAACGGCTAGCAATATGGCCAACCCGGGCAGCAGGGGGAGGGAGTAAAACAAGGAGCGTTTATCGTCAAGCGGAATTACGATGTAGTGAAAATGCTGAGAAAATGCCGCGCGTTTGATATCGATTATTATTGCTCATCAATCACTGCATATACCTTTCGTTGTTTCGCAAGATTTTGGATGACACGCTACACGTCCTGAGCCGATGACGATGTATGCTCGGTCGATACGCCGATTGTCTGATTGAGGCTGCCTTTTCCGTCTTCTCCACCAGGCGAGCAATGCCAGGTCCGCGCGGGAGTTTAGTCGAGTCGGCGCACACGCGTGGCCGGAAGTCATGAAGTAAAAGAGATGCAGGCGAAAACTCCGTAAAATGGAAATAGTCCCGATTAGAGATTCTAATAGCGTTTTCGACTCGACCGAGTTTGCATTAACCTGGGATGAAATAATGATGTTTCGTGCTCTCCTATTGGTAGAGCATGTAACCAATCGCAAAGCATTTTTTAACCCAAGTTGGTGAAACTCGGGCCGCTGTAAAACGCTGTAAGGGAACGTTCACATCTTGGCGGAAAAGCAGAAGGCGATACATTCCGCTTGTTTGCTTCTGTTTTCCCGCGATTTCTGATTGGCTTCGTTTTTCCGCTTTTCGCTTTTCCATCAAGGAATTCGGTATTAACTCGGCCTAAAGCCTATTCCACATTGTGCTTTATGTTTTCTGTTTTCTACTTTTTGCTATTTTTTTACATCTTGTCTATTTGCTTCTTATCTGGTATTTTGTTTTATGTCGCCCGAGATAAAAATTAATGAACTTCGGAAAAAGCAGGAAACACATAGCAAGAAATAGAATTGTCGATAAAATGATTGCAAAGAGGAAAAAAAGCAAGAAACAGGAAATAAAGACCACATTGTAGAATAGTTTAAAAGTAGAGATCGGCCAAGGCCCGGTGATGTGAAACCAGAAATCACGTGATCATGGAAATCCGCGCCAATATATCAATATCAATTTCAATGAGAATCTTGATAGTAAGCTGAGGATCGATTGTGTATTTCGAAACCTGAAGTTTGTTCGCGTCGCATGCTCCAACATGCTCCCTGTTACAGCTTTTACTTATTGTAACGAGCACGTTGGAATGAGTAAATGCTATAGCAAGAAAATTTTAGAGCATGTCAGAGCATGCGACGCGAGCAAAACTCTTCTAGTTTAAATCATAAAAGTGAGCTCTTGATTGAGTAGTTTTCATCATAATGGAAATGCGACATTTCTCACGACATGACATTGCGCGACAAAAAATTTTATGTCGAATTGTATTAAATAATGTTAAAGCATATCGAGATTGGTCGAAATTAGTAGAAATTTGTCAAAATTTGTTCTACTTAAAAGCGTAGATTATTGTTTCCAGCAATAGACATTATTTTTATGCTTTGTATGGAAGAAAATGATAAAAATAAAATTCGCAAAAGACATTTGAATTTAATAAAAAAACGATTACGAAATATACAAGATCTATTTGAAATCCCAGACAATACATTTAGAAAATTATATAGGTTAGTATATAAAATATATTAAGTATATAAATATGTAAATTATTTAAAAAATTAAGATGATAAAATGGCCTATACGGTCGAGAGACTTGCAATTGCCCACGATTTAATTGCGCACAAGCCAATCACAATGCGAGAAAAAAAATAAAAATAAACCTCCCTAAGCAGAAGTCGCTGTGTCTGGCAGTGAGCAGTTGCTACAGTGCTCAATTGAACCATTCCCTATACGGTCGAAGCAAATCTAATAATATTTTTGCGTACATTTTTAAATTTTCAGTTTAAACAAAAATTAATGAAATTGTAAGATTAAAATTCACTCAAAAATATTATTGGACACTAATAGCGTATTTGATTTACTCGATCCGACTGGTTCAACCATCTGAATCAACAATCTGTTCTTCCTAGTTGCATTTCTTGCACAATTTAGCTATTCTTTTGCAGCTAAAGAAACAGAACAGATCATTGACTCAGAGATCGAATCAATAAATTGAATACGCTATAAGACCATAAATAATTTTATTATGTTAGTTATTTGAATAATATACGGTTCATAAATATCCTTATGTTGAAATAAATTATATTTTGTTATAAATTAAATTATGCATATATAGGGTGGACCATCTAGCGTTTGGAATTTCAACTACCGGTTATTTTGAAAGTCGTAATAACATTTATGACATATCAGAAATTTAGTTTTTTGTTTGACATTTACGAAATGGGTCGCTATACGATTCGCCCAATGGACTGAACAACGCTTGGTGAAGATGAGCATTTTTACCGAAAAATCATCTTTTCTGACGAAGTTCATTTTCACTTCGGTGGCTATGTGAACAAGCAGAATTATGATATTTGGGGATCAGAGAATCCGCACGTCGTCATGGAGAAGCCGTATCCACAACGAGTGACTGTTTGGTGTGGTTTTTGTCCGACGGCATTATTAGGCCATTTTTCTTCGAAAATGAGCAAGGAGTTGCCGTCACTGTCAATGACGAGCGCTACCACGCCATGCTAAATGAATTCTTGCTTCCCAAATTTGAAGAGGAGAACACAAACGACATTTTGTTTCAACAGGACGGCGCACTTTGCCACACAGCCAACGCTACAATCGATCTTTTGCGCACTATCTTCGAAAATCGCATAATCAGCCGAAATGCTGATGTCAATTGGCCGCCTCGCAGCTGCGATTTGACTCCGCTACTCCGGACTACTTTTTATGGGGAACCGTCAAGGATGAGTGTTAACCAGCGCTAACCAGCCAGAAACGATTCAAGAATTAAAACATGAAATTAAAGTTGCCATCGATGAAATACGCGCCCATACAGTGGAAAATGTACTGAAAAATTGAGTTGATAGAATGGGGCATTGTGCAGTCAGCCGTGGAAGTCATTTGAATGAAATTGTATTTCATGTTTAATGGCAATGTATTACCTTTCCAATAAAGCCATAAACTTTGAAAAATATTTATGCGTTTTTTTTTAGAGCCAAATTAAATTCCAAATTTTAAATGGCCCACCCTGTACACGTGTATGAGCTTACGTGCGTCACAACCAAAGTTATGTATCACTTTGGTTATGTATCACTTGCATTTCGCACTCATATCTGTGATTTTTTATTCTCGTGAATTTAGGAATATCGTATTTTCACCATGTTCATAGTCAATCGCGCGTATTTTTTCACGTGAGATAAAAGTACGAGAAGTGAGAACATTCGATGATACACAATCGACCCCTGTAGAGAGTCTCACAGAGAGAGAGTGGCAAATTGCATCACGTGAATGCCCACGCCAATCAGGACAAGGATCAAGTGATCAGTTTTTTCCAATCTCTTCCATGCACATGGAACTTTGATGTCCATGTCAATTAGAAGAGACGGGTCACATGATGCAATTAGCCATTCTTTTCTGTGAAGCTGCTTTCATACAGTGTAAGGGGTATAATAAAACGAACAGGGAACAGAAAACAGAGAATTTTAATCTATCAGAAATCATGTATTGTGGAATATACAATTTCTGATAGGTTGAAATTCTTATTTCGAGCCCTTAACTTGCGTAAGCGTAATTTGCGTCAATCAAATCGTATCAAAAGATGCATTCGTTTATGCAGTGACTGCCGCAGATGTCGTTTGTTTATTCTACCTGCGAAGGCGATTGCAGCGCAGTTTGTCATTCGTTTACGCAGAGATGTATATCATCTACGCATCTCGCAGCTATCTCGAAGGTCCTGCTCAGGATGCTCTGCTCGCAGTACTGCCGCTACTGCGTAAAATGAACGACAAACTGCGTTGTAGTTTCGCCCTTTCCTTCGTAAATTAAATATCTTGCTGTTCGTAATATCACCAGCTAATAGTTAATTATATTACTGAAAATGAATTTTATTAAAATATTAAATAAAAAGAATGAAGAACTTGTGAAAATCGATCCTAGTAAAGTAAAAATAATGCAAAGTGAGTTAATGTAATAGAAAAAATATATAAAGTTATATATAAAGTTTGCTAATTCATATTTATAATTTAGGAGTACAAAGTTTCCGCCATTTGCAAAAGACGGCGTCACTAATAAACTATAGTTAAAATTGTTTGATGTAAAACGACATATCGTAAGATTGGACATCCGGCAACACCATAACCTTGAAATATTAGCGATTTTGTATCAGCATCATATATTTTTTTTGTACGAAAATGTCGAGTTTTGAGCCGAATAAGTCATTGAGCCGAATAATCATTTGTGGGAACTTTTGATTTACTTCTTTAATTTGAAAAAATCTGCAGCTGAGGCTCATAGATTGCTTGTAGAAGTATATGATGATGCTGCTTTAAGTGAGTGGTTTCAAAAAAGTTTAAGAACAGTGAATTTGACGTCGAAGACAAAGAACATAGCGGAAGGCTGAAAGTATACGAAGACGCGGAATTGGAAGCATTATTGGATGAAGATTCGTGCCAAACGCAAAAAGAACTTACACTTACATTAGGAGTGACTCAACAAACAATTTCATATCGTTTGAAATCATTGGGAATGATTTAAAAGCAAGGGAGTTGGGTTCCATATGAACTGAAGCCGAGAAACGTTGAATGCCGATTTTTCACATGTGAAATGCTGCTTGCCAAGGATAAACGAAAGGGTTTTTTGCATCGTATAATCACTGATGATGAAATGGATCCGACAACCCAAAGAAGAAGAAATCATGGGGACCACTTAGCCATGCTTCAACATCGACAGCCAAGCCGAATATTCATGGAAAAAAACTCATGTTGTGTATTTGGTGAGATCAGTTTAGTGTCGTGTATTATGAGTTGCTCAAACCGAACGAGATCATTACTGAGGCTCTCTACCGAACGCAATTGATGAGATTGAGCCGAACTCAAGGAAAAATGCGTCCATTACTCCAGGCATGACAAAATTATTCTCCTGCATATAATGCTCGCCACATGTTACGACGCCGGTCAAAACCTACTTAGAAACACTCAAATGGGAAGTTCTACCCCACCCGCCGTATTCTTCAGACATTGCTCCTTTCGACTATCACTTGTTCCGATCGATGACGCATGGCCTATCTGAGCAGCACTTCGTATGAAGATATCAAAAATTGTATCGATGATTGGATAGCCTCAAAAGATGAATTCTTTCGACGCGATCTACATGCTACCAGAAAGATGGGAAAAAGTAGTGGTTAGCGATTTGCTAGCTAGTGGCCATTACTTTGAATAAAACATTATGTACCGTTCTTTCACAATAAATGCTTAATTTTTGATAAAAAACGGCGAAAACTTATTTGTACTCCCAATAAAATTAATAAATTACTTTTTCATTATTTTTATATAAAATTTAATATCTTAGTAAAAGTATAATCTTTTATAGTCTAAAAATATTACATTATAATTATTCGTAAAGCATCAATAAATTTCCAGCTAATTGCGACCCATTCCGTTTACTTACAGTGTTAACAATTTTTAGTTTCGTCCAGTTTTCTATAGGAAGATACGATCCAGTATGATACCGAGCAGCTATTACAGAGATCCATTCGGATAAATTCATGTGAACAGATGAGAAAACAGTGGATGCGTCACTGCATAAACGCAATGCACCCAAAATGCGCCCAAATTGTAACTAATACGCATTATTCTAATAGAGACGATTTGATTGGCTGGTGCAAGTTATGTTACGCAAGTTACGCCGCATATGGAAACAGCCTAGGGTGCCATCACAATAAAAGAAACAAGAAACAGAGAAGAATTTCAACCTGTTATAAACTGTGTATTCCACAATACGTGATTTCTGATAGGTTGAAATTCTTATTTTTTGTTTTCTGTTCTCTGTTCCTTTTATTATGCGGAGCTCCTTTCTGCCTAATCATTTTATGCTTTTTGCGCTATTTTGTTATTACCGAAACATGATGATACTCTACGTCGAATTCAATTTTTGACTCATTTTAGCTTATTCTGTCTGAAAAAATACATATGAGCTTCGATTTTGCAACAATACAATTATAGAAGTCGTGCACTCCTTTGCATTGTATGGAAAGTCGAAATCAATCAAAATTCATGTGGAACAATACAATTATAGATCTCATTTTGCTTCTATGACAGATTTCGTAACTTCAATAGTCATTAACTTTAACACTTAATATCTCAGGCAGGGCAGAATGACGCTTTTTTTTGTCAGATTCTTTCATTTCATGTAAAAACGCGTTAAAAAAGTTTAAGTAATAATAGTAGTAAGAGTAAGAGTAGTTTCACAAAACATTTTCCGATTTTAATAATTCATTCACAATCATCCGCTCATATGTACGCAATGGAAAAGTGCCGATTCCTCATACTTTAGCGTACTTTTCAAGATGCATAGGTTACGAAAACCAATTGTAAATTCGTTTAGCATTTCTGTTAGAGTGTACAACAGAAATTCTGATCAGCAATTGGTCGCATATTTCTAATCTTCTGTGAAATACGCCCAATGTGAATCCCAGCTTTCAGAATGGCGTATTCTAGTAAATAAGATATAATTTTAGTAATATTATTAGAATATGCATTAGAATACGCTTACGTAGGTTACGCTTTATGTGACTGCACCCTGAGGCTCTCTAACTCCCTGGTATCACTTCTCTTAGGCTGGGTGAAATGGCATCCTAAGACTAGGTTTTCATTTGACGCTCGATTAGATTTTCACGCTACGACGCTAATTTTTAATGTCAAAACCAATCATGTAATCAAAATTGACACTTGATATTCGTTAATTTTGATCACATAACTTATTTTGACACTGAAAACGTTAAGTGAAAACCTAGTCTTAGAGTGCCATTTCATGAGATATTAAAACCATAGAGCTTATACTACTAAAGGAGGAACTATGTACTACAGTCGAACTATGAGCAAGCTGAGGGTCCCATGTACGCGGAATCGGAACAACGGAACAAATTTCTTACTAGAAATAAATTCACTAGCATTTCGTTCCGTAAGAAGTTTCTCTACTGTATCGGAACCACCGAAATCATCGCCGGAATGGTATAGAGATGATACGGGATCAACGAAATGTCATGTCGATTGCAGACTATGTCGATCCAGATATTGTTGATGGTTGAGAATTTGATAATTTTGAAGAAGAAATTAATAATAATTCTTATTTTTCAATACAATATATTTTTATTAGGTGTACAACTTTGCTTCCGCCGTTTTTTTTCCGAAATTTGAGGTTTTATTGTAAAAAACTGGTTATACATTTACGATTCAAAGTATTGTCCATCGCTAGCCACTACTTTCTCCCATCTTTCGGGTAGCATACGAATCCCGCGTCGAAAAAACTGGTCATCTTTTGAGGCTATCCACGAATCGATCCAATTTTTTACTTCTTCATAAGACCGGAAATGCTGATCAGCCAGGCCGTGTGCCATTGATCGAAACAAATGATAGTCAGAGGGAGCAACGTCTGGAGAATACGGGTGGGGTAGGACTTCTCATTTCAACGTTTCCAAGTATATGTCTTGACCACTTTCGCAACATGGGGTCGAGCATTGTCATGCTGCAAAATCACTTTATCGTGTCTCTCGTTGTATTGCGGCC
>NW_012130093.1:805732-811736 GCF_000143395.1 Atta cephalotes | reverse complement strand
ATCTATAGGAAAACGGCGGAAGCAAAGTTGTATACCTAATATTTTATATATTCGTATCCAACTATAATGCTAGCAATTCTTTAAATAATTTCAATGTTATTCTGAAGTAATTAAAAAACTTCTCACAATTGCTCGTTTGCATTTCAAGGACTATATTGTCACTTACGCTTAGAGCACTAAAAACATAGGTATTCGCATCCACCATTTTTATTGCTTTTCTTCTTGCTCTCCATTCTATCTGTGACGGGCTATGGTCATTACAGGTTATGATTTGTATTTGAATTTTGTAGCTCCTTTCATTCCATTTTTGCTCTCAAAATCAGTTGAATATCTATTGTAATATTAGTGCAGGACTTGAAGAATATCTGATATTCAGGTTATTTCTAGATAAGATGCCAAATATGTATGTCAATTTGAAGAAAAGGATTAAAATTTTTCATCTGCGAAGAAATGTAGTAATGTTTATTCACAAGTTATATATTTATTCTACAGCAATACAGCAAATTGTTGACGAATATTATCCGCAGGAAATTTAAATAATCGAATACCTTTTTCTGATACAGTTTACCGCAACGCAACAAGGCATTTTATAAATCGTTTTGCCTTTGTTAATATATAATATTTCAGTTTTTTTATATCCTTCTTTTCGTCTCTTAGTCTTATGGTAAAATTTTGAAGTGCAGAAATACATAAATATGAAGCTACAAAGTTTTCAACAGCTTAGAAGCAATAACCTATAACAATTGTAATGACTATCATAACCTTCTCAACTCATTGGCGGAGTGGAGAAAGTAAAAATGGCGGATACTCATGTTTATAGTGCCTTATTGCACCTCATTCTTTGTTTAACATTGACTATATCGAATTTTCATTTTCTTGTACATTTCTGCTATTGCAATAAAATGAATTATTATATATATTAAACGAAATAAAATTTTCGTATGCTCTTAAATATCAGAATAGCACGCTAACTTGGCACATTTCTTGCCTTTCGCAATAATTTTAACATTAGTAATAACACTACTTCTTCATCCATTGCTGTAGATTTATAAAAAAAGTTTCTGATGAATATTCGTTTCAATGTTTAGATTCAACCAACTCAACTGAACATGCCATTCCGTAAAAATTTTCTCTACTCGTCTCATGTAACCGGAACGCAATAGAATTTTGATAACAAAGTATATCTCACTCTTATAATTCAATATTTTGGAGTATTCAAAGTAATGATATAGGTAAGATAATCGCACAAATTATACACATTACTGCTTTGATCGCATTAAAATGAAATATCGATTAAATTAAACAAATTAGCTTGCTACCGAGACGACATTCCGTCTGTTTCTATTCTGTTCCGGCTACATGGGACGAGTAGAGAAATTTCTTACGGAATGGAATTGTAATCTCAATTTTCTAATAAGAAATTCGTTCCGATTCCGTGTAGGACGGCACCCCCAGGATCCCATGTACACATCCGAATCCTTTATTAATAAATACCTATGAATAGTCATTTTTTAATCAATTTCAATTGACTCGGTTTCGAATTAAAAAGAATCACTGCGATTAACTTACCAAGCGACTATATTATTATATTAATGTGGATAATATTTGTAGTTTGTTCGGGGCACATACATACATGCTTTATCCTTATGAATAAATTTATCCTTCAGAATTAATACTATGTTTATTGGAATATTTTATGGTTTTATTATTAAAAAATTGCTTTTAGAAAACACATCACTAGAAATGCGATTTGTAAAAAAATTAAAATTAGTGAGATGTACTATAGAAATAGTTTTCATTTTAGAGTCTTCGTAAAAAATCCAAGTACATTATATTGCACTATTGCTGCATGTTTTATTGCAATATAATAAAAAGCAGACATCTTAACATTGTTGGAATTTTGCAACAATGATTCAACAACGTTTCGCAACCACCATGCAATATTGCAATGTTTCAGTGAAATCATTCTGCAATATTTCTGCAATCTTTTTGTGCTGTATAAGAAAATTGAAACGAATATTGAGAAACTTTTTATGTAAAAAACGATGGAAAGAAGTAGTGTTATTACTAATGTTAAAATTATTGCGAAAGGTAAGAAATGTGTCAAGTTGGCATGCTATTCGGTATTTAAGAGTGGGTGAAAATTTTATTTATAACATTTTATTGCAACAGCAGAAATATACAAGAAAACAAAAATTCTGGATAGAGCCAAAGTTTACAAGAATGAGATGTGCTCTAAGGTGCAACTTAGTTCTTGAAATGCAAAAAACGATCGTGAGAAATTCTTCAATTACTTCAGAATGATCATCAGTATATTATAAGAATTGCTGGCATTCGTTGTACTGCGTATATATAAAACAAGAATATATCGTATTGAAATATAAGCATTATTATTAATTTTTTTCTTTAAAATTGTCAAATTCTCAATCACCAATAGTAACTGAGTTACTGCTACATAACATAGTCTGCAATCGATATGACATTCCGTTGATTCCGTATCGTTTCTATATTGTTCTAGTCATGATTCCAGTGATTCGAATACAGGGCATCTATCATGGAATAAAATCGGAATGGATTCCGATCGGAATTATTCCATTTCCTCAGAAAACACAATAGAAATCTAAGGAATAATTGAATAATTCTGATCGGAATCCATTTTGATTTGTTCCATGAGAAGTATCCAGTAAAGAAACTTCTTACGGAACAGAATGCTAGTGAACTTATTTCTAGTAAGAAATCCGTTTCGTCATTCCGATTCCGATGCTATGGAATGAGAGACATTTTGAGAGACAGAAAGTATTTCTGTCTTCTTCTATCCTCTTTTGGCACAGAAAGAAGAAAAGTTATTGAGCAGAACAAAAATATACATTTTTTTGTTTCTCAGTTTTGCTCACACTTTCCACTCATTGATTGGATAGACCATTCCTCTTCTAGTAGTATAAGTTCTATAGCTAAAACACTTGATGCTTTTGTTTATGTTTATTTTATGAAATTTTATCTATGGTTGACTCTAAATATTAGTGTACTATAGTAAAAAGAAATCCATTATTTTTGCATGAAATTGAATGGAAAAATAATGGATTTTTTTTTACTACACCTAATAATTCATTTCTAGCCAACTTTACAGAGTTGACGGGCCAATTTTTGTAATATAAAATTTAGTTTGTGCATTTTTAATTGAAAAATTTTGGTTATTAAAATTTCAATGTGAAGAAAGTGAGTAAATTGTAAAGTAAGGTAAATAATAAACATAAAATAATACTTTAAATATATTTGTCTTATAGGCTGCGTTCCACTTAACACTCGCAACGCTCACAAGCATCGTTTGTCCTTGTTTAACATTTGATTAACAAAAATGAAATGATTCCATGAGTGTTGTGAACGTTAAATGGAATGTTATAATATGAGAATATATTATGTGAAATTTCTTTTTGAATTAAATTTCACATTCTGTCATCCATACATGATATTTATAATTACACATGTTGAACTTTAAATTCTAGAATAAATAACACACGGCTGCGTTCGGTTTGCACGCTCAGGATATATCCATACAAACTTGCATAGTCATATAAATGTATGAATAACGAAAATTATCCATCATATTTTACATCTTTATAAGAGAAATGCGATTGGATAATTTTCTTTATACATACGTTTATACATACGTTTATACTATGCAAATTTGTGTGGATATACTCTCACACGTTGTAAGTATTCATGCTTATATATATGCGTTGTTTTTTGGTATTCAATTTGGTTTGACAGTGCTCAAATTAAATAAGTGATGTCATTCATTTTGGCTATTGTAAGTATTAAGCTTGAGCACGTAATCGATAATTGATCATAGTAATTCACTTCTTATATACTAAAAATAAAAATTTATGAAATTTTAATAAATATTTATTTAAAATAGTATCAATAAGACATTTGCTTATAGTAAATAAAAATTTATTCAATAAAAAGTAATACTTTGATTTAAGTATTATTTCTTAAAATAAATATTTATTTACTGTAAATGTCCTATTAGTATTATTTTAACAAATATTACAATTTTGTAAATTTTTTTAATGTAATTTTTTTTTATCTTGTGTAACTCTTGTTTTCTTTCACCGAAGCTGCATTCAAGTCATGGTACTTTACCAGGAGTTATAGATATCGATCCGATTCATAACGCGCTTACATACTATAATTTACGTCACGCATATTATAGAATTTTAGAGATAAAAGCGCGTTCTGAATACGGGCCATCGTGTATATATTTCCAGTTCATTCTCGTGCATTTTCTAAATCAACTAGAATTGTATGTGTTGATGTCATCTTTATGTATGTAAAATTTTTTTCTTATTTCTTGATGACAATTTAAACATCCAATTCCTTGTTCCGTGAACAACAAAGTCCTTTTTTTATTAGCACAAAATTAGAAAACGTTTGTAGTTGTCGTATATATAAGTATATTACGAGAGCGTTAAAATATACACGCAACCTCATACATTCGTTAAACATTTCTTTAATGAAAAAACAACGTATAGATCTAATCTATTGGGAGTACAAATTAGTTCGATCCATTTTTTTGTTCAAAAATGCATTTATTTCAAAACAAAATGAATGAACAGATAAATTCAATTGAAGTATTGTCCATCGCTACCTACTACTTTTTCCTACCTCTCTGGCAATTTTCGAATTCCATCTCGAAAAAATGACTCGTCTTTGGAGGCGATCCAATTTTGGAACCAATTTTCGATTTCTGCGAAAGAAGTGAACCGGTGACTTGCTGTATCCTTCGGAACAACCAGTAATCAGAAGGAGCAATGTCCGGAGAATACAGCGGGTATGGTAAAATATCCCATTTGAGCGTTTCCAAATATTTTTTAAGACTTTAGTGACATGAGGCCGAGCGTTGTCATGAAGAAGAATAACTTTATCATGTCTTTGCTCGTATTCCAGCCGTTTTTCTCGCAATGCACGGTTCAAACGAATCAATTGCAGCCGATACCGATCGCCCGTAATGAAATCGCCAGGTTTCAGCAGCTCATAGTAAACAAGACCCTTTTGGTCCCACCAGGTACAGAGCATGATCTTCGAACTATGAATGTTCGGCCGTTGGTGTTGATGTTAAGGTTGATGGCAACGATTGACCGGACTTAGCGTAGTATTTTTTCTTCTTGGGGTTGTCGTAGAATATCCACTTCTCATCTCCAGTCACAATCCGATGCAAAAAACCTTTTCTCTGTTGTCTTTGAATCAGCTGTTCGCAAGTGAAAAATCACCTTTCAATGTCTTTCAGTTTCAGTTCATAAGGTCCCAATTTCCTTGTTTTTGAATCATTCCCATTGCTCCCAATCGTCCTCTTATGTTTGACTCTGATCTTCTTCGAATGCCTCTAATTCTTTGTCTTCGAATTTTTTTGACTGTCCAAAGCGAGACTTGTTCAGCTCTTTAACGCTGAAATCTCTATCCTTGAAACGTCGAAATCATTCCCTACATGATTTATCAGTTGGAGCAGTGTCACCATAAACTTCGACAAGTATTCGATGGACTTCAGCCGCACTTTTCTTCCAATTAAAGCAGAAAATCAAAATCTCCCGCAAATGCTAGTTAACAAAATTCGACATTTCAAACACAATAAAAATCAAGGTTTTTGTATGAAACTCGAAGTGATATAAACTGAATTTTATGGAATAGATTATCATTTGGGGAAAAATGTCTTCATTATTTTCATTTGGGAAAAGTCACTATTTGGTAATTCAATAGATTTACACATTACGAAAACGAACAAAGCCCGGGTGTAGTATGGGTGTAGTAGGTGTAGTGCAATGAATATAGTAAAATTAAAATCGTTAAATTAATCAATTAAGCTCGGATCTAATTATGCGTAGTAAGAAATTATGTGTAATAAGAAATCAACTTAATCATAAACTTAATTATATTCGACTAATTTTCTTCACTTTTAACTGTGATTGGTTGATATATATATATATATATATATATATATATATATATA
>NW_012130093.1:802788-804823 GCF_000143395.1 Atta cephalotes | reverse complement strand
TATATATATATATATATATATATATATTGATGATATCCACAGATAACATTGTTAAAAACAAACTCAATTATTTGTCACAGATTATACGATTTTAAAAATTACAGAAATATACCATATATGTAGATGCATGTGTGTATAATAATCATTAAATGAATAAACGTACATATTTTATAAATTAACACAAATTGCTTTCACGTCTAGGAGAAATACTTAAATATTATATTTATTGTTAGATGTATGTATGTACATAACACCTCTGGTATCTCTTGACATGCATGTATGTACATAAAACCATCTGTCTGTCTTTACTGAAAAATAACAAAAATAAAGAATAAATATTAAAATTTTTCTTTTTAAAGTTATATTTAAATAATAATAATATTTACAAATTCAGAAAATAAACGTACTAAGAAATTTTCTTCTTCATTGTATATTTTTATGTTCAAAGTTTATTACCCCGAAATCCGAATACTCCGATGTTAGACTGCGTTTTCAAACTTCATTCAGATGGTACAATAAATGTAGAAAGCCTTAGGCCATAAATAATTGATCAATCATAGTTGAAAGTGAAGAAAATTAGTCGAATTTAATTAAGTTTATGACTAAGTTTCTTCCTACGCATTAGATTCGAGCTTAATTGATTAATTTTTGACGATTTTAGATTTACTATATTTTGTACTACCTACTATGAGCTTTGTTCGTTTTCGTAATGTGTAAATTTATTGAATTACCAAATAGATGATTTTTCCCAAATGAAAATAATGATAAAGATGTCTTCCCCAAACGATTTCTAATTGATTCCATTCATTCAAACACATTAAATAAAATTGCTGTCTGCTAACTTGACACATGATAAAATTTGTTAATTACAAGAAAAATACTATTTCCCAAATGTTTAAATGCTTTTATGCTTTTCCCAAATTTCTCCAAACGATTCCCAAATTATATAAACATAAATAAATCAGAAATATTCAATTTATCTGCTATCTTGTTAGGATGCGTTCGGGGAGTCACTATTCGCGCTATTTAGCGCTACAAACTGTTCGCGGAGCTGCAGCTAGCGCTAACAAATACAATCATGTGTGCGTTCGGGAAAATACTATTCGTTACTATGAATGTAAACGCTACCATGCTGTTTTTGGAGTCAATAACGCGATAGTGTTAGCAAGCTTCATGAACGATCCTAGCGTAACGTTGGTAGCGTTTATATTCGTCGAGGTTAAGTTAATGTAGGAGATTTTGTTTTCAATCATCAAACTTTTCTTTATAATTAAAATTTTTAAGGTTTTGTAAAGTATTTGTAACGTAAATTTTTTATTTTTTCGTAGTAAATAACAGAATGCAATCTTAATTTCTATGATAGCTTGCCGAAGTGAATAATGTAGAAATTAGATCAAAAAATTAATAATTACACTAAATAAATTAATCACTAAGTAAATTAAAAGGAAGAACTCTTGATTCATTGTCGATTTCAGAAGAAGCATATCCACATCTAATAAGGATCTTAAGCATCTGCAGTGGAATACTCTGCCGCAATAGTAACTTTTTTCCGTACACTGGAATTAAAAATTGCCAGTAACAAGATACTTCTGACTTTCACATTTATAATGAAATCAAATACATAAGTTATTAGGTGTACAACTTTGCTTCCGCCGTTTTTTTCCGAAATTCGAGGCTTTATTGTAAAAAACTGATTATACATTTATGATTCAAAGTATTGTCCATCGCTGGCCACTACTTTCTCCCATCTTTCGGGTAGCGTATGAATCCCTCGAAAAAACTGGTCATCTTTTGAGGCTATCCACGAATCGATCCAATTTTTTATTTCTTCATAAGACCGGAAGTGCTGGTCAGCCGTGTACTATTGATCGAAACAAGTGATAGTCAGAGGGAGCAATGTCTGGAGAATATGGCGGGTGGGGTAGGACTTCCCATTTCAACGTTTCCAAGTATGTCTTGACCACTTTCGCAACATGGGGTCGAGCATTGTCATGCTGCAAAATCACTTTATCGTGTCTCTCGTTGTATTGCGGCT
>NW_012130093.1:783398-801614 GCF_000143395.1 Atta cephalotes | reverse complement strand
ATCTATAGGAAAACGGCGGAAGCAAAGTTGTACACCTAATATATTTCGCAGAAACTTTGAAAAATTAAAGATGAGCACACAAACAAGAATTACATTCATTCCAGTCTAATGGCAAGCCATTAGCAGAGATTAAAATTGAAACGCTATCAACGCTACGCTAGGATCGTCCATGGAGCTTGTTAACGCTATCATGCTATTGTCTCCAAGAACAGCATTGGTAGCTTTTATGTTCATAGCGCGAATAATGTTTCCCCGAACGCACCCTTAGTGTAGAAAGGTGATAACTTCTAAATTTCTAAAAATTGCCAAGGGAAAGAATCGAAATCCTTGGTATGCATAAGTAAATACACATACATACACACGCACACAAAATCAATGGTAAACCATAAAAATCAATCGATGAATGAATTATAAGAAAGGAAATTAGTAAAATAATTTATCTTGAATGCATAAATTAATTATCAAGGTATTATATTTCACAGTAATATTACAATAGAAATCAAAATAGAAATTACGGTCATATGACAAATAAAAACAAATGACACATGCATACATGTCAAATAAAATGAATGAAAATATTAACGCAAATTAATATAATTAATAGTTAAATTCAATAAACATTATTCAATTATGTAATAAGCAAATATTAACACAAGTTAATCATTTAAAATGATTAATAAACAGAAAATTGATTGAAAATAAATTCTAATAATATGCTTTGGTTATTATGCATAACTAAATAATTTAATATTTATGTGGATAGTCACACTTTTACTAACAAAATCTGTTATCGTGGATTATCATAGAAAGCATTTTTTAACGAAATGTGCAATATTGTTTAGTTATTTTATTTTTGACAATTTGGCAGCAAATATGAAAGATTTAGAATCTTTTGCATTTTGTGATATTGTCTTTTGAATTAAAAGAACTTCTAAATTTTGTTTAATTATTGATTCCATGCTTTTAAAAAACTGAAACGTTGAAAGATTAACACAAAATAATGTCTCTTCTGTGAAATATTTAATATGCGTAAATTAACATCAAAATATACCTGGAATAATATATGTCATTTAATAATTTATTTATATTAAAAAGTTATAAAAGCAAATTCTTGCTAATCTCACATAACATCGAATTATCAGACAGAATCCAATCTCGTCATCTTTTTAGTTTTAGCCCAAATTTTTCTTCTTTCTGGATCTTATGGAAAACGACACATAACCTTTTTTTAGTAGAATTGGTACAATAATCTGTTACACCCAGGTATTGTAACTCTAATATATCAAAAAACAAATAGATTAAGTGTATAATAGGTTATGTGTATAATGACTACACAAGAAATTCACATTTTTATTTCATTAAAAGAATATATAATTCCACTGCAATCCACTCGCCACTCATCTCTCAATCTAATTCTTCTCAATCTAAATAACTCGCCAAATAAAGTGACCAATAAACATTCATCTCTGCCGGCTTTGACGCACACAAAACTCGCTGGAACAAAAACTGTAACTTGTTGTGTAAATGGTGTACTACACTGATAGCACACGATATGCAACTTCCGTTTCTGCTTCAATTTAGCGAACCAATCATTGATCGTTATTCCCTTGTCCGTATTTTTTTTATAGATATTCTAGACCAAGTAATGGCTTCTGCATACTGGACGCGGAAACGCTTGCCGCGCGGCAAAATGAGATGCGGTAACTAATGAACATACTAGAAGCTGTAAGTTTATTGACTACCGCATCACATATTGCCACGCGGCAAGTGTTTCAGCGTTCAGTGTGCAGAAGCCATTAGAGCTCCCAATGTTACTGCATCTCCTTTTGCTGCGCGACAGAAGTTATCGCACTAATCAATAATTTTATGTTCTTAAATCGACTTCATCATGCAAAACTTTTAGAAATGATGTAATATTATTTTCGCCGCGCGATAAAAGTTGGACTGTGTTCAACTTTTGTCGCACGGTGAAAATTATATATCTATTATGTGTGGTCTACAATAGGCAGTAATAGTAATTGATTAAGGAGGCATAGAAATCGATCAATCATAGTTGATTATTTGTCTCACATTCAACTATGATTGGTTGATTTCTACATCTACTGTCCATTGTAGACCATGCATTACTTCCGAGATTGATTGGCTATCGTGCTAACTTCGGCCACGTGGCAAGCGTTGCAGCAGTTGTGTGCAGGAATCATAAATGAGGACTATCACCACTTCTCATATTTCTGACAATATAGTCAGAAATTAGATTAGTAAAGGTATTTATTCATTTAGAACTCAATGGCCGGTATTCATAGTCAAGTCTTATTTCAAGACCTTATTCGTCTTATAAATCTATTTCGAGACTTATTTCTAGATTAAGTAAGTCTTAAGACTAATGCAGCCTTCTGATTGGTTCGTGACAGTCTTGAATATAAAATCTGACTATGAATATCGGCCAATAATACTCGCTTTTTCTTAAGAATTATGATTTCGTCAAAAAAAGTGTTATCGTCAAAGTTTGATTATCAATAGAGATGATAACTGCAAAGAAAAAATTGTAATTTTTCGGCAATATATAATATATTATAGCTTTACAAATATGCATATTTGCCCTAACAGCACAAAGTCGACTCTAAGTCGATTAGTTTCTAAACAACTGAAAAATGGACATCCATAAGTCGACTTTAGATGACTTGGAGACGTCTCTATGTCATACAATGTCTCACTTTAAAGACTGTAAGCCAACAAAGACTGTAAGTCAACTATTCTAGGCTGTAGTCCGATTCATACCCAACGCTCATAAACAGCATTCATCCTTGTTTAACTATAATTAAACAACAAGGATGAAATGATTTCAGATTTAAGCTTTATAAACGTAAATCGCATTAGACGTCCTAAAGTCGATATTGGAAGGATGTCTGTACAGTTGACTCTAAAGGCCTGACTTAGCAAAGTCAACTTACAGTCGACGTTTGTGCTATTAGGGTATATTTATAGAACATTTATGAAATAAAAAATCATAAATTTAATAATGTTTGAACCAAATATTTATGTTAATAATTAATAAATTTATATTAATTGTCGATAATGTCAAAAGGCCCTTTTTATACCGTCGAAAATTTACCCCGGATTGACGGTCATTAATAATATCTTGTCGGTCGATCTGAAAAGCATTCTTTGTTTCGCGGCTGTGACAGATTTTCTAACCTCAATAGTCGTCAACTTTAATCTTAATATCTCGGTTCGCGGGACAGAGCGACATTTTTTTGCCAAATTCTTTCATTTCATGCAAAAACGCATCGAATAAACCTAATTTCATTGATTTATAAGATGCGAGGGGGGGGGGGGTTAAACTGAATAATTATCAAAACCATCGACGAGATACTATCAAAGACTGTCAACCCTGGGTAAATTATTGGTAGTATAAAAAAGGCAGCAAGAGCCCAGAGGTAATCGAAGAACGCTAACATTACCGACAATTGATATAAATTTATTATTATTAACATAAATATTTGGCTAATATATTATTATTAAATTTATGATTTTTTATTACATGAATGTTCTATAAATAAAGATGCATACTTGTAAAGTTATTATATATTTAATAATATGTTATATATTTAATAATATTAATAACTTGTAAAGTTATATATATATATTAATATCCTATATATTGCCGAAAAATTACAATTTTTTTCTCTGCAGTCATCTCTGTTGATAATAAAACTTTGACGATACACTGAAATCGCAATTTTAAAGAATGTTTGAGTATTAAGTCCTAAATACATAAATACGTCTCCTAACTAATAAATCATAAAATTAGTACAATATTATCAGTTCTTAATTCTTAATCACTTCAATATTCTCAAGGATACGAACTTTCGTAAGGATGTCGGTCTTTAATTCTCGTCAGTGTTTGAAATTTGAAAAACTGAAATTTAAAAAAATGAAAATTAAAGAGAAATAGGGAAACTAAAGAGATTTTCATATGCTAACAGGGAAATTTCTGCTGATATCTGGTAACACTGTTCGGAATGCATCCTATATTTACGCAGAACCATACGAAATTCGTCTCGAGTACGAGCACACCTGGGTTTCTTTCACCATGTGAAAATTGATCTGTCGGTTTGTCGTCTACAATTTGTTAACCATTGTTTCTTCTCTGTTCGAGTCTCTTTGATTTTGCTGACCTCGATCGAGAGTGAGTGTCTTCGTTAAAACATTTCACATTGGTCTAACGCTCGCACAGGAGAGATTGTTCTAAAATTTGTACGTGCTTCAAAGTAAGTAATGCAACGAGCGGAAAACATCATCGGCTATGAGAGAGTTGGCAGATTTGTCGCACACACTTCGCCGATTCCCTCGAGTTACATTTAATGGCTTCGGCCATCGTCGTGGTTACGCATCGCGCGCGATCTTAACCTCCGAACTAGTCATTCTAGCTTTATATTATATATGTCCCTTGTTCTAATCCTCTGATCTTGCATGTTGCAGATACTTGACAACAACACTAGACATAGACTATTTTTCGTTATTTATTACGTTATTTATCTTACTCTTTAACGATTCCAAAGTTAAAATGTTACAGCGTAATTCGTAATAATGTTAAGCACATGTTTTCTTGCGCTTCAGCTTACATTTTTGCAGATTTACAGCAATAGATTCATATTGAATGTAAGAACTCGAGTTTGCCTGTTTTTTACAAATATTCATTGAATATTGAAATCTCAAGGATTTGCATTTTCTTACAAACCTTTTTTAAAACATTTTGAAATTTTGTCCCGTAATTAATTATTGTTCTTGGAAAATTCTTCAACATAAAAGAAATAAGGTCATAAATAAACTACATTTATCTATAATATTTTCAGAAGGGTATTGTATGAGTCAAAAAATAGAAAAACCGATACTATCAGGTCAACGCATAAAGACCAGAAAAAGAGGTAAAAATCAATTATTATTTATTATGTAAAATTTAAAAAAAAATTTTCAAAATCTTATACTCACAAAAGCTGTTTGATAAAATTTGTAGATGAAAGAGAAAAATATGACCCAACTGGATTTCGAGATGCAGTTTTGCTTGGTTTGGAGAAAGCTGGTAACGACTTAGAAGCAATTTCTAAATTTTTGGATGCAGCTGGTTCTAAATTGGACTATCGTCGATATGGAGAGGCTCTGTTTGATATCATGATAGCTGGAGGCCTTTTAGTTCCTGGTGGTTCCATTGCTCAAGATGGTGACAAACCAGTTAAAACTAGTGCATGTGTTTTTGAACAGCCAGAGGACATGGAGTCTATGCGAAATTTTGAACAGGTAAAAATGAAATATAACGAGTATTTTATTTTATTGAGTTTTTATCATTGTTTTAAATAAAATCAAATAACTTGATATTTCGGGACATTGTCTTATTTTTCACACGTTTCGAAATTTCGGTAATTTAACATTTTGGAACATTGTCTTATTTTTTAGATTTTGTTACATTTGTTTTCGGGACATTGCCATATCCACCAAAATAAAAATTTTTTTTTGAAAGTCAAGAGATCCCAGGTTCGAACCTTAGCTGAAGTAATATTTTTCGCAGTATAGTTCATTACATAAATTTAATTTAGGGGGGATAAACTAGTGTCTCAGATTGAATGTACTGAAAATCCAAACATTTTGGCACATAATTACATTTGTGATAAATTAATACATGAATGTTCGAATGTTGCGGCGCGCGATCATATCTTAATTATTTCGATTCAACAAAGAATATATGTATCATATTATTTGAAATTATTTGAATCTAAAATTTTTGACCATGGTGTTCCCTATCATATGTTTTCATTCACATATCATTTGTTAATTTTAAAATAAAATTAAAAAAAAATTTTTAAATAAAAAATAAATATTGTTTGAATAAACAGGTCTTTATCAAGCTCATGCGACGTTACAAATATCTGGAGAAAATGTTTGAGGAAGAAATGAAGAAAGTATTAGTTTTCATGAAAGGATTTTCACCTAAAGAAAGAATCAAGTTAGCCAGAATGACAGCACTATGGATCTCGAATGGTTCTGTACCACCTACGGTACTCTCAGTCCTGATAAATGAACATCTTGTTAAGGACAATTTGGCATTAGACTTTCTATTGGAAGTCTTTGTTACTTGGAAACAGGAGAAGGGTTTATCTAGTTTAATGACAGCTTTGAAGAAAGGTGGTATTGAGGGAAGGTAAAGCTATAATATATTATTATATACAATTTAAAGAAATTCTCTCAATATTCTAATCAATTCGTATACTCACTATCTTGTTTATGTGATTCCATTTGTATATTTTGTAGGTTGATGGAGTTTGTACCACCGAATAAACGAACAGAAGAACACTTCCGGTCTGTATTCGAAGCAGTAGGCTTGGCGGATATTGTCAAATTACACAAGGCTCAAGCCAGTCAAGAAGCTAAGCGGGATTTGCAACAACTTCTCTTGGATGATTTAGCAGAAAATAGACCGATGAAAGACATTACATTAGATCTCAAAGAAATGGCACAAAGGAGTGGCATTCCTGAACATGAAGTGATTGGATTGGTAATTATTTTTTTTTCTCTTATACATTTTATTAAGACACATAAAAGTACTTTTATCATTCATTGTTTATAGATTTGGGTTGTCGTAATGGGCCAAGCTGAATGGAACAAGAAAGAAGAGTTAGTCGCTGAACAAGCATTGAAACATTTAAAAGTTTATACTCCACTGTTCGGTGCTTTTACAACCACTGCCAGATCTGAGCTTGCACTCATTCTCAAAGTCCAGGAATTCTGTTATGAAAACATGAATTTTATGAAAGTCTTCCAAAAAATTGTTTTACTCTTTTATAAAAGTATGTGTGTGTATATATATATATGTGTGTGTGTGTGTGTGTGTGTGTGTGTGTGTGTGTGTGTGTGTGTGTGTGTGCGTGCGTGCGTGCGTGCGTGCGTGCGTGTGTGTGTGTGATAATTACAAACACTAAGATTTTATATATTATATAATAATACACATATTATAAATTTGTATATATAATATATAATTATATATTATAATATATAATATAATTAGATATTGCAGTAAATAATTTTGTTATGAAGAATTAAATGTTTGATTTTTAGCGGAAGTTGTATCGGAAGATGTAATATTAAAGTGGTACAAAGAAGGGCATTCCGTGAAGGGAAAAATGCTCTTTCTAGACCAAATGAAAAAATTTGTGGAGTGGTTACAGAATGCTGAAGAGGAATCTGAATCAGGAGAAGAAGAGGATTAGATATTCAAGTAACTTTTTACAAAAGTTTATACAAAATGAATATAAAATTTATATTTATATACCTTATAACTATAATTTATGGAATTATAAAAGTAAAATAAAAGAGATAAAAAAAGGACAAAAAATATAGTGACTAACGGGCAATTGAGAGCAATAATCAACGCAATGATTCATAATAATTAATGAGTGTATTGTTCTAGATGTTATACACAAATAGACATCGCGTACATAGGACGTCGCTGATGATAACGAAGTCGAAATCCGATTCTTCTCATTTATATGTAATGTCTAGAACAATATATTTGTTAATAATTACGCATGAACAATTGTGTTGATTATTGCTCTCAATTGCCCGTTAATCATATATTTTATAGCCATGATATTTTATGATTTTTACAGTATTGTTTTTCTCTACAGGAAAACGCATCATTGCCACTGACAAGAAATAATAGTCCTAAAATTTCAAGATAGATCAAGAACAATATCAATCAGAAAAGACATACGAATTCTTGAAAAACAAAATATAAATAAGATATAAATAAAAGTCAATGTTAGGAACTCCATAATGAATTAAGTATTCAAAAGAATAGAAAATTTTTAAATTATCAATAAGGACATTAACATCCAATCAGTGTGGAGGAACTGTAAATTTGCAACATCTTTGAATTGTATTACTTTAAGAAAAAATATTTTGTGTTACATTTTTATAACTCCGCTACAAAATATATACAGAATAACAAAGAAATTATAACAAAAAAATCTTTATTCCTGTGTACGTACAATTTTCGGATCCCTGTCTTTGTATAATAATATTGTATTAGTTTATAGAAAATATACTGACAGGTGGTGTTTAATATTTTGAGTTTTGGTGACAATTCCTTATAATACTTTCTTATAATAGAATGAACAAATGTCAGGAAAAAAATTGCATGGTAACATTCTAATATTATTGAAAGATAAAAATGCTTTTTAAGGACTTAATCTAGAAAAGAAATGTGTTCAACTTACGATCACAATATTCATTCATAAGTAATACAGTTGCGATATTTATACTTTATTCAGCTTTTTCTTTTACATTTAATTTTTGTTTATATTTGTAAGTTCTCATATCTGCGATTGGTTGCTTTTTAATAAGTGTTTTACCCTTCATCAGAGGCATCAACTCATTTGGTATAGTGATACGATGATGTCTCGTTTGATATGTTTCGCACAATGCGATTAACATGCGAGGTATCGCGCACGCAGTTCCATTTAGTGTATGCACGTGAGCTATATTTCCATCTTTTGTCCTATATTTAATATTGAGGCGCCTTGACTGATAATCCGTGCAATTACTACAACTGGATAACTCACCATACAATTTTCTTCCAGGCATCCAACCTTCCATATCACATTTTCTAAAACAAAAAGAATTACATTTGTGAAAAATATAAATGTACTGAGTGTCCCGTTTTAAATAACTATCTCAAATATCTCTTAAATTCATTTGAGAAAAAAATGTTTCAGATGAAAATTTTCGAGTAAGATATAATTGATTTGATCTTAAGTGATGTCAAAATCAAGATAAAGACACTTTGAATTATTTAAATAGAACCTCATTTTTCATTACATATTTTTGTAGCTTATCTCGAGAGCTTTTTGAAGCTTTATAATAAAATAAAAAATCTTTCCATTAAGTATTTTTCGCACACGCATGCGTGTGCGCGCGCGCGCGCGTGTGTGTGTATGTGTGTGTGTGTGGATGGATGGATAGGTATTCATGCAATGCATGTCACACACTACATATGCACACACGTATGTACATCACATACATATATACATATATACATATGAATGAAAAATGAGTAATTCCATTAAAAAAATTCAAAGTGACCTTATCCTGATCTTGTCATTTAAAATGGAATACCTTGTATATAGATGTAGGAATATAATTATCCATAATGCATTACCTATAAGCTGATGAACCTAAATCAAGTGATGGCATATCCATTATTTGAAAGTGCAATCCTAAGGAAGAGAACAATCCCTCCTGTATATTTTGAAGATCTTGAAACACTTCCTCAGATTGATTTGGTTTGGAGCAAACAAACATTTCCACTTTAGTAAATTGATGAACTCTGCCCAAACATATTAAGTTGAAAAATAAAATCAATTAAAAAAATTTAAAGTTTATCTTTATGTGTTAATCTTAATAACAAGTAATCTCTTGCCTATAGATTCCTCTTTCATCTAGAGAACCTGAACCCTCTGCACGATAGCATCGACTGACAGCAGCCAATTTCATTGGTAGTGTGTCATAGGAAATTATAGTGTTCATCAATTTGCTAGCTAATGACATTTCTGCAGTTCCAGATAAACTATAATTGTCATCATAATGAGAATCTAAATTGTATACCAAAGTCCGATTATTATTCACTATTAAACCACATCTCTCGATTATTTCAGTAAGGATGATGTCAGGTACTGACAATAATTTAAATCCATGCTTCATCAATCTTCTAAGTGTATACTGAATTAATGCTTCTTCCAATTCTGCTAAATCTCCTAAAAGTATATAGCTTCTTTGTCCGGTAACAGGACCGAGTGTATGGGTTCTTATTGCTTTTAAATTAGTGGCAAGTTCAGCAAATTCTTGTGGCTCAAAGTCAAATTGTGGTTTTCTACCACATTTCTTTAACAATTTTGGTTCATCTCCGTACTCAATTACTGCAGGATGTGTACAATTTGGTATTTTGCTTAATTCTTGCAAAAGCAATTCTCGCTTCTCGGCATTGCCAGAATATTCGAGAACTTTATCAATATCTCCAATACCTTTTCGACTTTTAATATTACTGAAAATAATGTCACGGTTTGCAGAATTGCATACAAAATCTATATCATATTCTGGTTCTGGCACAAATAATCTCGTGTTGATTATATTTTTCTTTGGTGTTGTGGGCTATTACAAATATTATTATTATTATTATTATTATTATTATTATTACATAAAAATAATACTTTATATAAATTATGAATATTACATAATTTACTACTATGTAATAATGTACAAAAAAATTGCAAATAATAATACGTACTAATGTATGTAACAAGAAATGCCGTGACCTACAAAACTGCTTGAAATTTTGTTGAAGATTAATTCTCATTTTATATTTAAAGATAAATATATCAGTTTATATCATTTCAATAATGTGTGTTAAAAATGGGAATAATTAGCTAGAGCGATTAAAAAATCAATAATAAAATTAGACTTATTCGACGCGTTTTTGCATGAAACGAAAGAATCTGGCGGAAATAAGCGTCGTCGCTCTGCTCCGAAAATCAAGATATCAAGTGTTAACGATTATTGAGGTTAAGAAATTTCTCGGCAAAATACGCTTCAGGTACTTTTTTATGCTGACGCTCGACGCTCATTTTCAGCGTCAAAATAGATCACGTGATCAAAATTGACGTTTGATATTCAACAGTTTCTATCACATGACTTACTTTAACGCTGAAAATGAATTTGTCGCTGAATATGAGCGACGAGCGCTTCATGAATACTTATCTTAATGCATCATTTATTCTTGTTTAACATTCGGTGAATAATAAGGATAAATGATGCATCATGCATGAAACGGAACGCAGTCTAAAAATTTAGACCAAACAGATATAAGGGGTACATTCAATATTACAATCGCTCACTGCGCTGAGCACTCAGTGAGATCATAGCAGGTCGTAGTATTGAACGCACCTAATAAACAAATCATGGCGGACGCTGCTGCACGTCAGTTACAATACGAGTATAAAGCGGTTTGTATTTCTCATTTTTAATTGTTTATTTTTTAATGATGACATAATAGTTGTTTTTAATTATTTTATTATGCTAACTTTTTTATAATACGCAACTTTTAATGTGCAACTTACATGATATTTATGACGTTACATTTACGATGTGTTGTATCTGCGATGCGATTTTGTTACATTGCGTTAATATTTACAGAATTCCAATCTCGTTTTACAAGCTGATGTCCGATTGATAGAAAGACGCAGCCGAGATGAAGCTACCGGTGAGGTTATGTCTCTCGTGGGAAAATTGGATGGTACTCGTATGGGTGATAGAGCCCAGCGTACCAAACCTGGAAAAGCAGAGGAGAGAAAAGTCAAGTAGGTTTATTGTAAATCAGTAATTGGATTTGAACACACAACTTTCATTTTGATGGAACTGTCTTCTTTATGTTGCTCTCTTGGTAAAGATTTTTTTCAGAATTTTTCATGTAGCTTTTCAGAGTTTTTATGTAAATTTAAAAATTTTTCAGAATATTTGAATAATTTTGTAACTTCAACAAATTTTTAAATTTTTTTATACAAATTAGAACACTTCAGAAATATCAGAAGTCTACATCTTTTCTAGAATTCTATATGTGAATACTGAAATATTTTAAGATTTTTCATTTTAAAGTTTTTGATAAAATCTTACAATCTGAATAAGTTCAAGATATTTTTTTTCAGAAATTATATGAAAAACCTTATTTATAATATCTATATATATGGAAAATTTTAAGAAAAAGTGTTAACTTTCTCAATAGAAAAGTGTTTTAATTTGTACAAAAATTCTGAGAAAAATTTTCATTTGTGTCATATTTTGATAACAAACCATTCAATGTATCGGTTATTTGTTACAACCATGACATAACATCAAAAAATAAAATTTTCCAGGAAATAACTCTTTAAATCACTAAAATTGTAATATTAATTTTGAAATGTAATTTCAGTGTTGTAACTAATTGTAGAGGGAGAAAAATATGTTTTTTTTATATTAGTTGCTTTCCACTTACATCTCAGATAATTCTCACTTGTGACATCTCTCACTTGTGACATAACTCAGTTGAATGCACATTCTTTTTGCATTCTAAATATAAATAAAGATTCTAAGAATAAATGAGATTTAACTGAGTTTTTGCTTATAATCTGCACAAGATCGAGACAGTATGCTTCAGTGAGTCTCATAACTCACTTTAAAAGTGAGATTATGAACCTGTATTGTCATGATAACTTTTTGATAATGATAACCAAAGGAAATAACATCGTTAATGAGTATGAAATACTCAGTTCACTTCAGACTCAGTTTCACTTGTGTGTAGATGGAAAGCAACTATTATGTTTTTTTCTGATAATTATACAGTTTAACTCCATCACTTCAAAAATCAATGAAATTAGGCTTATTCGGCTTATTTGGCGATGCGTTTTTGCATAAAATGAAAGACTCTCGCAGAAATGTCGTTCGTAGTCCTATGAACCGTAATACTTATTAATTGTTAAAGTTGACGACTATTCGTATTAGGAGTCTGTCACATCAATGACATAGAAGGACATGACAACATGTAAGTGAAGTTAGAATAAGTATTTTCTGCTTCAAAAAATTATATGAATTCTCTGCTTTAAAAACAAATTTTCTACTCTACAAACAAAAAATATATAGAAAATAATGTGTTTTTAAAGCAGAAAATTGTATTTTTAAAGCTGAGAATTTGTGTAACTCTCTATTCTCTCGATGTGACAGATTTCCTAATCTGAATAGTC
The DNA here is from genome assembly GCF_000143395.1 of Atta cephalotes. NCBI lineage: Eukaryota > Metazoa > Arthropoda > Insecta > Hymenoptera > Formicidae > Atta > Atta cephalotes. The sequence continues at coordinate 788,793 of NW_012130093.1, read as the reverse complement.
TTCAACTTTAAATGTTAAGGCACATAAAAAAACTTAAGACGTAAGTGTTGTAAATAATTGGTTAACATAAATTTATGTTAGAGTAAGATTTTAGCAAAATCATTTTATTATAACGAACTGTTAAACATTAGAAGCAAAAAGCAATTAAAAGGGAATAAACAAAAGAACATATCTTAGCAACTAAACAAAAGAAAACATTGACGTTGCGCGCTATTCATGCTTCATGTATCACATGCATGCTCCTTCTCACACAATCATGATATCTGCACGAACTCACTAGATTATTAACACTCCTCCTTAATCTAGTAAGTAAAAATAATATTTTATTGATTGTACCCAATTTCTAAATCTTGTAAGACAAAAAAGATGTTTGGCGTTATTTAAGGATTTCGTAAAAATGTTTGTTATCAGTAGATTCATATTTAAATATTATTTATTTATTTTCAATAGTTTCTCTGATAAAATGATATTAACATCTATGTGTTTAGTTTTATTGTGAAAGACTGGATTAGATGCTAACATTTGAGCGCTTTGATTATCATTAAAAATTAAATAAAAATTATTGTATAAGCTTATTATAATTGTTAATTCACTTGACAAGTCTTTTAAGTGAATTGTCTTTTTTGTTGACTCAAAGATAGCTAACATATTCCGCTTCTGTACTAGAAAATGCTACCGTGCGCTGTTTGCGAACTTCTGAAGATGTGGGTCCATTTGACATAAAGACATAAGACATAAAGATGAAACCACTGTAAGATTTTCGATCATTAGAATCATTCACCAAATCTGCAAAGCCTGTAATATGCATATAGTCGTTCTTTTACATGTACAATGTATACATAAATAATAATCAATGGTATTTTTTAAATACTTAAAAATTCTTTTTGCTGCTTTCTAGCGCTGATCAGTATGAGAAACATTGAACTGACTTAAATAACTAGTTAGATAAGCAATATCAGATCTCGAATTTATAACTAAATTAAAACTCCTATTGATTGCTGATAAGGCACATCAGTATTTGCTTTGTCAGTAAAATTTAGTTTTGCATTTACTTCCATAGGAGTTTAGACTAATTTCGCTTCTGACGTAGTAAATTTTAACTAAATATAACTAAAATATAATCTTTCTGATTCACACTTATTTCATTTTGATTTCTTTCAATATTTAATAGGCATCTTTTGACCTAATCCCAAATCTTTGATTTTAAAATTTCTCATCAATTGTTCTTTCAATCTTTTTTATCTTTTCTAGCTATTAGAAAAAAATACGAAAATCATCAACATACAACGCAATAATTATGAGAAATTTGTCTATAGCTTGAAAAATATACATGTTTCAAACTTGGATTTCTGAAAACCAAGTTTAAATAGTACTTTTTGGTACCTTTTTTTATTCCATATTCTAGAAGTTGTCTGTTTTAAGCCATATCGTTTTATTTAACAAACATACCTTATCTTTGTTATCTTGATCTATAAAATCTTTGAATTGAAACATGTATATGTTTTTCGATAGCTCACCGTTTAGAAAGGCCGTGTTCACATCTAAATGATCTATGTCTAAACATACTTCAGCAGAAAAGGCAATTAACAATCTTATACTCGAATAAACTCTTACTACAGGTGAAAAAGTTTCGAAATAATCAATGCCAAATTTTTGTATAAAGCCTTCCGCCATGAGTCGAGCCTTATATCTGACAATCTCACCAGCAGAATTTCTTTTGGTGCGAAACACCGATTTATTTTTTACTTTCTTGTTCTTCAGAGAATCTATCAATAACCAAACTTTGTTGTTTGTCATTGACTTGAGCTCCTCTTTCATTGCCTGTTTTCATTGGAAAGAAGAACATGCAGAGGATTTTTTTAATGCTGGCCCAAATACTGATTCAGAAACTGAAGAAATTTTCGAAGAAATTTTGAGTTTTGAGAGTGTGAATATACTCCAAACAATCGAACATTTTTAAATGACTTAAATAAATGATTTAACTTTCTTGCCGGTCCAAAGTTCTTCAGGCGTTTTTCCTATAACTGCTTTATGAGGAGAATGATTTTTAAGGTAGACTGCAATGTTCATAGCTTCAGCCCACATCTTTTGAGCCATACTCGCATCTTGCATCATGTAGCGAGCTTTTTCGATAATTGTCCGATTTGTTTGCTCCGCTACACATTTTGCTCCGATGCATAAGCTGATGCTTGATATTTTTAAACTTCAGATAAAAAGTAAATTCTTTATGTTTTCTCGTTCATTGTCAGTACGTAAAGTCTTTATTGTTCGATCAGATTCATTTTCTACCATGTATTCTAAGAATGAGGAATATATTTCATTTTTGGAGATAAGAAAAAATACATAAATTTTTCTAGAAAAATCATCAATGAATGTAAGAATATTTTTTACCGCATGAATATTCTGGTATGGGGCCACACAAATCTGAGTGGACAATTTCTAATAATTTAGTAGCTCTTTTAGCAATCAAATTTTTGAAAGGTTTTCTAGTTTGTTTACCTTTCAACATATTGCTTTTCTTATTATCAAAAGATATTCCAATAGCTAAACCTTACTTTAACAATTTCATATTTTCACGATTAAGGTGCCCCAGTCTTTTTTATCAGAGAGTTTCTTATCATCTGTCTGCATTACAAGATTTGCGATCTTTGGGAAGTATCTAAACGATACAAACCGTTGTAATGCTGTGACGATAATTTTTCCGGAGACTGAGCAATCTTCCGAGTCATAGACCTGGCAATCTGTTGAATTGAAAACTACAATATGATCGTTTTTTATCATTTTATTTATAGAAAGAAGATTAATTTTTAAGTCAGGAATATAAACCACATTGAAAATTCTTTTTGTAGCATCTTTTGTAGAGACAATTACACTTCCAATACCATGCGCATTAAGTGTCTGAGCACTTGCAACTGCTCCTTTTTTGTTCAGTCTTGAACCCAATTTTTTCTTATTTGATATATAGTTGCACCAGAGTCTATGAATCAGTAGCTAAGTTTTTAGAATGCGACAAGTGACAACTTAGCTACTGATTTAAAACTTTATCATCCTTTGAATTATTTTCGTCTGAGTTATGCTCTTATTGTATTTATTATAATTACTATAATTATTAAGAGAACACTCAAATTTATAACCTTTATAACCTTCTTTGTTACATCTGTAACAAACTACTTTCTTCTTATTAAACATTTTATTTTTAATATGCTTTCAATTATTTAAAAATATTTTAAGAAACACAGGATTTTGATATATATAATAATGCTTTAGTCGATTGATCGATAATAATTTGAACAAACGTTTCTATCTCCGTTTGAGATTCTTTTCAATGTGAGATTAAATAAACCAATAAATTGAGATCAATGTTTTCCTTAGTATGTGAACGCAATGACAATATATTTATATGTGCAGAATCAGAGCTGAATGCATCATGTTTCAACGTCATTAAGCTTCTTGGTTTACTAGATGAACAAATTTTATGTCAAAAAGAAAGAGCTAAAGTCGTTAGACACATTAGAGATGTTGTTCGATCGTGTGTTACAAGACATATGTGTCATCTGACAATGTCTGTTACGAAATCATATCGCGAAGGCATGGAAAGAAAATATTGAAGAGAGGAAAACATTAATTTTTGTTAAACATATCGAAATAAGCCGAGTCTAAAAGTTCCGTGTCAGTTTGCAAATTCAAGTTATTTTTTTGTTTGCGTATAAAAATCATTTCCGAAATAAGTTGTTTGTTTAAAATTTTTTCTTCGTCTAAAATTTTTGTGTTATTCCAATTGAATTCGAGAATATTCCAGTCTATGCTCCGTGATTACTGAAGAACTGGAAAGGATAATACGGGCAGTAGGAGAAGATGTACAAATAATATATCTATAAAGTACTATATAGTGTGAAATTTCTTTATTCATTAAAACGTGCTTATATGTTTCGACTCACTTTTGAGTCGTCCTCAGAGACAACATAAACAATTAACATAAATAAATTGTAAATAAAAATTATTCTGTAATGGTGAGCTTACTATCTATCTCTTTTAGTGAATAAAGAAATTTCACACTTCGTAAATATATTATTTGCGCGACGTCTTCTGCTTGACTCCTACTGCTCGTATCCTTTCTTTGATTTATAAGGAGTCTTGATTAATTTAATTTGTTATATTTATTACGGATTTATTATACGCAGGCTGTAAATATGCATCCACCTCAATATTCTTTTTTTTTTTTCAATTTATATTTTCCGTTTTTGGACCGGAAACAATTAGATTACTAAAATCATGGATTAAGTATTTGTTTAACTAAAAATCTTTTATACACTAGATTCATAAGGTACTGTATCGCAAACAATATTATCCCACCTTGCATCGGTTATATAGATTTAAATTGAAATTTTTTGGGAACAGTTAAAAAATTTGAATATATTAGACATCAACGTGTTGCGAATATCTTGAAGTTAGAATTGAATGATACTTATAAAAAAATAGATTCCACTTGGGTACAGCTTTTTCGATTTGTACGTGTTATTTCCTGTTACTTTCCTATTCATATTTGCATCGCCTTTTTTGATAAACAAGGGAAATCTTCCTTTTCTTTTTGTGCGAAAAGAGTAGTATTGATTCGAAATGTTGCTGACTGTTGTCGAAACGGAGGGAAGAATTATTAAATAATAATATTAACAGACCTACTCGTTATTATCAGTGTCCACTATTGACGTTGATCATGGACAGGGATGGAATGTTGGAGGATAGTGTTAGTGTTAGATTGTTGTTGTATCCTAACGTACAGAATCCAAATGTTGAGACAGTTAGAGAAATACAGATTGATCCTCTACCCTTTCTTCCCTGATTCCTTCTCCTTCATTTACTTCACAAAGGAATAACTGGTTCGTATCTATTAACTGTTTCCATATCTTCTAATATACAGAACTTTTTACAATTGGGAAATAACTTTGCCTTATCTGTGAACAATAGATTGGATTTAATAGTCGATCTTATTAAGTGTATTGAAAGTAATATTTACAAATTGCATATTGATGAGTGGATCTCAATCTCGAACCACTCATTTCCTAAATAACTTAGCGTCTTGTTCTCTACATTGTACAGATAGGAGTCACAGCTAACGAAAGACACTAGAATTTTTTTAAGGGATATGAAAGATAGGATTATTTTTACTCGTGCGGATAAGGGGTATGTGACGATAGAATTGGATAGACAGGTGTATATTTCCAGGATAAATGAGATGCATCAGGATATGAATATTTATGAGGTATGACTTGAAAGGGATCTGACAAAGAGATAACGAGTTTACGCGCTTTATTAGTTAATTGGAACGAAAAAAAGTATATAGCTAATTCTACATATAAAAGTTTATTATTAGGTGTACAATTTTGCTTCCGCCGTT
>NW_012130093.1:776262-782615 GCF_000143395.1 Atta cephalotes | reverse complement strand
TAAGTATAATAATAATATTTCCAAGAGTCCACGTTTTCCGAAGATAAACAGGGCTACCTTCGTATAATAATTTCGTATAACAATTTCTTCGATAAATAGCTTTTTGTATTCGTTAGCAGTGTTTCTTCATAATATCATCATAAAAACAATCCTTAAGGCAGATAGTCATATCGAAAATAGTTAAACTTGTTAAGGAACTTAATAATAGATGTTTAAGTGATGAATTAATATGGTTTCTATGTTCAATAATTCTCTCTTTTAGGGTTCTATCGATCTGACCCACATATGATGAGTCACACCGCATTGTATTTTATAAACCACGTTTCGAGTGACGGCAACTTATTTTTGAGGACTCTGATAGAGTTTATTTATTCCTCTATATGCCATGCTTACAATGTTGATGTTTTTAAAAAAATTTTGATTTTATCTGAAATGTCGAACGAAACTGTGAAAAAGTTCTTTTTTTGCTCTTTTTATTTTTATTTGTTTTTTCCTTATTGTCATTGTTACTATCTGTTTATTCAATCGAATTTTTTAATTTGATAGTCTATCAAGTTAAATTCTATCAAATTAGAAAGTAAAACACAATTGGTACTGTCTCTTGTTATTTAATTTTAATGATATGTATTGTTCATTTAAAAGATTTGATATCAACAAAATTGGTGTCAAGTTAAATTCCTCAAAATTTTATGTATCGATCATAAAAAAAATTTGATATCAAAAATTGGCGCCAAGTTAAATTCCATTTCTTTATATGATGTCAAATTATATATATAATGAATATCTAATGAATTAATCTAATGATATGTATCATTTGTACCAAAGATTTGACAATTGTGGCATCAAGTTAAATTCTACTAGCAAATAAAAAATAAAACCCAAGTAATACTATTTTTATTGTTTACTTAATACAAATGGTATTATCTTTAATTTTTATATAGACTTATTAAATATAGTGAATACGTATATCTAAGTATACATATATATATCTTATTGAAGGATCTTATTCCACTCCGAATGGTTTAAATTCCTTTTAAATGAAATTATTATATCACAATTCATTCAAAGACATTTTCTCTTCCAACTAAAGTAATAGGTTTTAATTTTCCTTCAAAACATAATAAAATTGCATTACTTTGCTCAATTTAGATGTTATCACAAAAAAGTAAAGAATTAATCGTATAAAATAAAAAAAATTTAATTTAAATACAATAGAACAATTTTTTATATTATTGGTGCTGCTAGGTCGAATAAGAAAAAGTATAAAAAAATTTTAAATTAGAATGGTAATTAATAAAAATAAATATAATAAAAGGTAATTATAAATTTAAAAATAATAATAAAAGTAATTTATTTCTCTTTCATAACGCATGTCTTATTTTTTTAGACTTAAACTTAATAAAGCATTCACAACGTTCACAATTTACATGATTCTATGACTCAATCGTATATATATATATATATACACACGCTAGATTTTTTTTAACTCTCATTGAGAATGTTTCTTATTTTTCTTATTTTTCTAAATATTTATATTTTTTATAAATATACAATTATTGATTTGGGTGGTGATAAGGTACACAAGACGATGGATTCAATTCACAAAAAAAGCAGATTTATTAGAATGTATTGCTATAATAGAATTAAGACTCCCTCTCAAAATTATGATCGCAATTTAATTCTATGATCGGAGATGACGGAGAATCTGAAGAAACTCTGTTTAATGTTATTGTTAATGTTTAATTATACGGAAGTTGTCTTTTCGTTTGTCCCACATACGACGCCTCAATCTTGACAATTGATTTGATAAACAACATTTTGGTTTTGGAATTTATTAAGTTGTTTATAATAGAATTTATTAATTTGTTTTTGCGTACTTTAATGAAAGAGGAACGTGTTTAAGATTCTGTAGCCAATTGTGAAGATTGATTTATTAAAAAATGCAGTGACGGAATACGAAACCTTGGATATATAAGGTATCACAAAATATTTTTTTTTTAAATCATTTGCATTATTCGAAATCACATTGTCAATGCTCTGTGTGTTTCTCATGTATAATTTTTTTAATCCTTTTATTTATGCAATTAAAAATTAGGAATAAAGGATAGGAATTGTTTAGGAAAATGTTTATAACAAATTCAATGTTTTTTTGATGGAATCTAGGGTGAGAAAGAAGAATGGCTTTGTCTATAAGAATGAAAATCGAACCAATTTTATGAAAGATGGAATGATTGGATAGAAAGGAAAGATATCTGCTTGGAGAACGTCTTTGTATGGAATCAGTCAACAATTTTATTATTCTCAATCTTCAATAGTAGATCTAAAAAGCTTAAGCATATATTATTTTCAATTTCCAAAGTAAATTGTAACCTATTATGGTAGCTGTTAAAAATTATGAGAATCAATGTATTCTCTTGGCGCAGTCATAATGATGTCATCTACGTATCGTTGATAAATTATAGAATCAATTTTTCAAAACAATACCACACTATTCTCGCTGTAAGATTATTCCTCTATATTACTATGCAACATATTTTATAAATCGCTGAAGAAGGACCTGTGAATTCCGAAACATACGATTTACATCAAGTTTTTCTGATATTCACTTTCTGTCATGTTAACATTATATGCGATTAAATTACTTTATATAAACTTTATCTCTCGCTCGATTTAAACCATCATTTCTTTATATGTTAAATGTTTAAAAAATATTTTTTCAAATCATAATTTCAAATATTGGGAGTACAAATTAGTTCGGTCCATTTTTTGTGCATTTATTTCAAAACAAAATGAATAACAAATCAATTAAAGTATTGTCCATCGCTGCCTACTATTTTTTCCCATCTCTCAGGCAATTTTCGAATTCCATCTTGAAAAAATGACTCGTCTTTGGAGACGATTCAATTTTGGAGCCATTTTCGATTTCTGCAAAAGAAGTGAACCGGTGACTTGCCAAATCGTGCTGTATCCTTCGGAGGAACAACTAGTAATCAGAAGGAGCAATGTCCGAAAAATATGGCGGGTGCGGTAAAACATCCCATTTGAGTGTTTCCAAATATTTTTTTACGACTTTAGCGACATGAAGCCGAGCGTCATGAAGAAGAATAACTTTATCATGTTTTTGCTCGTATTCTGTCGTTTTTCTCGCAACGGCTCAATTGTAGCCGATACCGATCGCCCGTAATGGAATCGCCAGGTTTCAGCAGTTCATAGTAAACAAGATTCTTTTAGTCCTACCAGATACAGAGCATGATCTTCGAACCATGAATGTTCGGCCGTGGAGTTGATGTTGAGGTCGATGGCAACGATTGACCGGGCTTAGCGTAATATTTTTTCTTCTTGGGATTGTCGTAGAATATCCACTTCTCATTTCCAGTCACAAATCCGATGCAAAAAATCTTTTCTCTGTTATCTTTGAATTAGCTATTCGCTGATAAAGTGAAAAATCACTTTTCAACGTCTTTCGGTTTCAGTTTATAAGGCATCTAATTTCCTTGTTTTTGAATCATTCTCATGGCTTTCAATCGTACAGAAATGGCTTGTTGAGTTACCCCCAATGATTCTGCAAGCTCCTCTTGCGTTTGACTCTGATCTTCTTCGAGTAATGCCTTTAATTCTTTGTCTTCGAATTTTTTTGGCTGTCCAGAGCGAGGCTTGTCTTCAACGCTGAAATCTTCATCTTTGAAACGTCGAAATCATTCCCTACATGATTTATCAGTTGGAACAGTGTCACCATAAACTTCGACAAGCATTCGATGGGCTTCAGTTGCATTTTTCTTCCAATTAAAACAGAAAATCAAAACCTCCCATAAATGCTGCTTGGTTAACACAAAATTCGATATTTCAAACATAGTAGATAAAAATCAAGGTTTTTATATGAAACTCAAAGTGATATAAACTGAATATTATTAGATGTTTAATCTCTCTGAAACCGCCAAAATCAGCTGTCACTATGAACCACTCACAACAGCTGGAGCTATCTTTAGGAAAACGGAACCGAACTAATTTGTACTCTCAATAAAAAATAAATTTAAAATAAACGTTAAATAAACGTTTAAACAAATGTTTTTTCAATCATTTATTCATATGAAAAATTATAATGTAAAATAATGTTTAATAAACAATAAGTAAAAGTTAAATTAATGAATTTTGAAAATGAATCGTAAAAAATGTAAAATTAATGAAAAATAAAAAAAATTTTTTAAAACATTTAAAAAACATTGCCTACTGATTGGTTTAAATTCTATTCGAAAAGCATATTCTTTGCATCTTTTTTTACTTTTTTTTAAAAAAGTAAGTTTGTACTAAGTTTGACATTATGCATTTTATTAACAAATAGCATGCAATTTTGTTTGCATCCGATCTCCTTTAACAAATATCATGATGATGGTCTGCATTCAATGAAAATATTTTTAAAGAAAAATTAAAGTTATTAATTAATAACTTTATTAAGTTATTAAGTAATAAATTAACCTTGTAATAGACTTTAACTTGTTGATATCAAATCTTTTATACAAATGATAAGACTGCAGCACAGACTTTTGCATAACGCATAACGCATAAGCGAATTAACTAATCAGAATCTTTTCGTTTCTCCCATTCCATGGAAAAAAAGAATTTTAATTTGTTGATTCCTTTATGCACTATGCATTATGCGTTTTCCAAGAGTCTGTGCTGCGGCGAATATAAATATCATGTCGATGGTCATATGAATTCAATGAAATTAAAATTACTAGGTATTACTTTTTTTTAGGAGAGTGACATAAGAAAGCACTAGAATTTAACTTGGCGTTTGTCATTGATATCAAATCTTTTATACATACGATACATATCACTAGGGTTAAATAAATTTTGTGACACAAATGGTCATCTGTATTTCAATGTAATATTTTTAAAGAAAAATTAAAGTTAGGTATTATATTTTTTTAGGAGGCTGGAATAAGAAAGCAGTCGAATTTAACTTAGCACTAGTCACTATACCAAATCTTCTATACAAATAATATACATATCATTATTATGTAAATTTGGTGACAATAATTTTACAATATTTTTGAAAAATTGATAATTTATCGCAATTGATTTCAGAAATGCTAGCCAAAATGTGCATATAGTACATGATCTCAAGCATGGTGATTTTCTTTGCATCTGTACTTACATATCCCTTTTGCACTAAACTTCTACAATGAATCCGTATTAACGGATTTATTCATTGTAAAAGTGTTAAATTAAAGAACATATAATCCAATATATCTGTCCGAATACGCTGTTTCTGATAAGTTGAAATCATTATTCCTTATTTCTAATTCCTTATTTCTTATATTACGAGCGCACAATAGCAGGAATAAGGAATAATTTCAACTTATCCGAAACTGTGTATTCCGATGTATTCGATTTCTGATAGGTTAAAATCGTTATTCTTTATTCCTAATTCCTTATTTCTTGTATTGTTCGCGGATCTTGCATATAGATTATATTCAGCAGACTCAACAGTTGACTTAACAAAGCGCTCGTTGTCATTGATTTATTTTTTTTAAATCATCCAATCAGATTTCAGATGTAGAAGAATACATCAATAGTAGTGTGCTCTCCTTTAACTGGTAAATCTGGTGTCTAGAGAATTTTCATTGTTTTATGCCTACTGCACACTGAACGTGATGAGTGATGAATAATGAGCGATATCTAATGAAAACTCTGCTTTTTCTCACGTGACGAAGCAAAGCAAAGATCTCTCATTGGATATTGTTCATCACTCATCGTGTCCAATGTGCAGGCATTAGCACAACCGCAGACAAAATTGCATAACTATAATGATCGTAGCTAAGACTTTTCTATAACGCGCAGTACAAAATGCATTAGAGAATCTACCAGAATCAACCAATCAAAATTTCTTTCTCGTAACATGAGAGGAAAGCAAGGATTGGTTGATTCGCTTATGCATTATGCGTTCTGCGTTATGCAATAGCCTGTGCTGCTGCCTAAAGCAGGGAGCACAGACTCTTACATAACGCATAACACATAAGATATTAGAAATCCAATCAATCAGATTCTTTATTTCATGGAAAGGAAGGAAACGAAGGACTTTGATTGGTACATTTTCTTGCATTATGTGTTATGCATTATGTAAGAGTCCCTATTCCTCATCTAAGATGGGGCATTAAATATTATTTATTCCTTGTTTATTTGATAAATAACAAGGATGAACTGATGTTTACAGCATATGAAAATGGAAGGTTCTCTTGAAACGTAAGTTAGGTTGCATTTTCAATTCTATAAAATTATAAAAAACGGAAACTATTTTAAAATTATTACTATTTTTTAAAATGTAATAAATTACTGACAATTCATCACTATTG
>NW_012130093.1:767557-775281 GCF_000143395.1 Atta cephalotes | reverse complement strand
TTTCCGTTTTTGTAATTTTAGAAAACGATATTACGATAATGCAATTAACTATCAGATTAACTATCTGTTAATACAGTTTATAAAAACAGTTTATAATATATTTAAATTATTCTATATATTTAAATTATTCAAAGTTAATATGTTTGACATTTTATAGACGACAAAAACGTGATGAAGCACAATATGACTTCACTCGTATGAAAGGAGCAACTTTATTATCTGAAGGTGTAGATGAAATGGTTGGTATTGTATATCGTCCAAAAACACAAGAGACACGTCAAACTTATGAAGTATTACTCAGTTTCATACAAGAAGCTTTGGGTGACCAACCACGTGATATTCTTTGCGGTGCAGCTGACGAAGTACTAGCTGTATTAAAAAATGATCGACTTAAAGAGAAAGAAAAAAAAAAGAAACTGAACTTTTACTTGGTTTATTAGCAGAAGAAAGATTTGCATTGCTTGTAAATCTTGGTAAGAAGATCACGGATTTTGGCAGCGATGAAAAAAGTACAACAAATGATGAAAATATTGACGAAACATATGGGATCAATGTACAGTTTGAAGAAAGTAGCGAGGAAGATGATGAAGATGTATATGGAGAAGTACGAGAAAATGAAGACGAAGGTGATGAGGGTGAAGAAGCTAATGATGACAGAGCTATTCATGCAGAAAACGTAAGGTTTTGCTCAATTAGTCTTATTGAAATACAGATTTTCAAAAGTTACTATTCATATCATATTCCTTCAATTATGATCTTCATCATGCCACACATTTCTTACATTATATGATTAACAAAGATATGCAACTAATTTATCTTCAATTTAATAAGCTTTGGATATATCATTCATTTTCTATAAAACATAACTCGAAACAATGACATAACTCAAACTACTCAGAAATTGTCATTTTTTAGTTTACAACGGGTACATTCCATTTCATACATGATGCGCATGATTCTTGTCGTTCACTAAATGTTAAACAAAGATAAATAATTCATTATGCTCATCATGCTTGAAACGAAATGCACAATGCACCCAAAAATAAAATAGCTTTAATGTTTTTAATTCTTGTAAATTGACATAAATTGACTAATTATGTCAGAGTTATTAAAACTTATCACAAGAGAGCAGTTGTGTCAAAATTGCGTTATCGCATTTTGTCAATTGTTTTGATTCAACCACAACTTGTTTGTGTTTCATCCACAACTTTTGTAACTAGACTGCTGACTCAATGTGATTGAAAAAGATGAATCTGATTCGGAGCTATTCTTGTTTCACATATGTATACGTATGCGTCTTGTCTGTTTCGCGTGAATGGAATGTGAAAACACTAGTCAGAATAGAAATTATCATAAGTAAATTATCAAATGTCACTTCATGATAACTTTTTAATTGTATTCTGAAAAACAATAATGTAAAATGGTTGTTTGCGATATAATAAACTGCCGAAGTCAATATAAAAAGAAATAATGTTCTTTTTCTTTCATAAATATTACGTTATTATAAATACAATAGGTACTAAAAATATTTCTCAATATCTATTTGAGCAGTGATTATCCATGTGATTTATATTTAAAAGTTAATACAAATATGACGCTGCTCAGGCCCTAGCGCTCTCTTCAAACATAGATGCAAAGTCGGCAGTCTACTTATAGTAGTCTGTGGTTTTATCTCGGTTGTTTCTGAGCAATTGTAGAGTGGAAGGTCTCATTTAGTTTTTATGGAGAACGTCATATCTCCATTAGTATGACATTGCGATAAAGGTAAAAAAAAAAACATTGTGTTATTTTTTGAATTTTTATATTGTTTCAATTTATAACTTTCTTGATAAAATAATACAATAATTATGCAATATAAGAGAAGTCGGCCTAATCGCCTTGACCTTGATACATATATGACCCTCAAAAGTGACCTCAAAAGCCGGCGCTCGTTGAAAAGTTATTAACAAAATAATTTAAGAAATACACAGTCACATTTCTGCTATACATATTCAATATTAAATAATATCCTTCCCCCTGCTTGGGATGTACAATTTTCCACACATTTATTTTTTGAATTTTTTTTAATAATACCTTTTTAACGAATATAAAGAGCGCCAGCCAAAACCTTCTGAAGATCACTCAGGATCATTGTATGCACACAATATATGTTAAGATCAAGGCGATTCAGGTGGCTCTATTCTGCATAATTATCCTTTACATACTATAATTTGCGATTCATTTCCTTATTTTATTTGAAGAATTTAACATATCAAAACGTTGTATCACAATATCTCCGGTCATAGGGCACGCAGAAAAAAATAAAGACATTTTTATTACATATTTTGGATAGCTACTGATTGAGCGTATTTACTTAGAACTTAATCGATTCAGTCCTTATTGAGTCCTATAATCATAGGTCCTATAATCATAGTCTAGAAAATTTCGATGATTCGCGTAAAGATACACGGTCAATTTCGCATTGGTATATAGTTGCGCGTGTCTTAGCGCGAGATACTATCGTGTCTTCTGATGTGTTTTATAATTTTTGTATTATTCGAACTGTTTCAATTTTTATATTTTTGTATGTATATTATTATATAAACTACTTTTATGTATTTTTATTGTTTACTAACAAAGTGTAATTTAAAATAAATTAATTGATGCTTTTTTGAGTTGAACACAAAATGTTGGTGTGGAAAATAATTTATTCATCTACTCTTGGCTTGGTTTTGATCCAAGCTTCGCAAGAGTCTTTCTAGTGTTAATACAATAATGGTCAGTTGAATGTATCGTTACAATAAAATCATTACACTTCTCGATATAACAATTAATTAAAAAAAAAAGATAAATACACAATTAAATCTTAAAACATACATGATCTTCGTTAAAGTTACAGTTATGAGATGCTAACTATGAATATTATGAGTCATCTAACAAAATGATGCAAGTCAAACTAAAAAAAGTGTGGAAAAAAAACATAAATAGAAGAAAACATTAAAGAGAGAGAACGTTACTTGTTAATAAATAAATTGTCATAAGTCTCATGCGATAGATTTAAACTGTTTGTTTCCAATAAAAATCATTTCTAAGATGAGTTTTTTTTTTAAATTTTATCTTCATCTATAATTTTAATGTTACTCCAATCAAAATCATGCGAATATTTCAACCAATGTTCAATAATTACTAAGCGTTGTGTTTTCGAATTAATGCGAGTTTTATGTTTATTGATTCTCGCTTCCAAAGTTCTGCTCGTCTGATTCACGTTGCATCACATTCTTTACATTTTATTTTACACCACATTGATGTGCGACATTAGCGAGAGTCTATCTTTGTGAATCTTGATGAAATTGCTCAATTTATTGACATTTTTGTAATGCTAATTATCGTGTTATTTTTTAAAAAATTTTTGATTTTCTCTGGAATACTAGAAACATAAAGTACTATAAAGAATATTTTTTTTATTTTTCATTTTAAAATTGTTTTTATTATTGAAAGTAATTATTTCATAAGCTAAATTTTTTTCTGATGATGCAAAAAATCAACTATAATGGATACCAACTATTTAATAATATTTTAATTATTTTATCAAAATTTTTAGCGTTGAAAGAGAGATGTTGCAAAAGAAATACTTTATTGATTAAGTCCACATTCTGATTGATTAAGACTCCAATCTTCTGACACAACGGGTGCTGTGAGAAATAATTTAAATAGTATTCTGTGCATGATGTGGATTTTAAGTACCAGTCGTATATGGTAGAAGTATTGAATTTTAACAATGTCACATCTAAAAAATTCAATTCTCCCCTGCTCCACTGTAAATTTTAGTCGTGGATGATAATTGTTAAATACATAGCAGAGATCACTGATATGTGCGTTATTAATTGAGCAATATCGTCTAAATATTATAAAAAATAGTTTAAATACGAAGCGCCACTATGGTTTGAATGTAAAGATGTTGAACTAATATATTCATTTAAATGAATTAATTTCAGAAATTATAATTGCATGCATATGGTGGTTGTCGGACTTTCAACGCAATCAATCTGAAATATTAATAATCCCCCCAAATTTCCCAAATTTAATCTTAAAAAATTGTAATAAACTTATTGCGAAAAATATTGCCTCGGAAGTCGAACCCGGATTTCTTGCATTTCGTTCGAGGATTCTCGGCCGAGGAAATATTTTTCGCAATAAGCAATAACAATAATTATATTAGAACTCTCGAATTTTAAACAAAAAAAAGATAAATATAGTAGACTAATGAGAGTCAGCAACAATAAATGGTGCAATTATTTAGTGAACAATCAATAATCAGATATTGGATTGATGTCTTTTTTATTTTGAACATTTTAACTCTCTTTGGAGTCCTCCTCAACAAGAATGGTACAAGTATAATTAGCTTACATGTCCATAATGCTTAAGTCACTTGCAAATTAATAAAGATGCAGCGTTGTTAATCATCATGGAACATGAAGCATTGCACTGAAGCTTTGAATATATTAAAACTTAAAAAATAGAAATATTAAAATTAAATATAAAGATCACATTTTTAGAACACACGTCCGTGTACGACGACGTATCACTCAGATATGCCTCATACACGTCGTCGTACACAGATGTAAACATCTCAAGAGATAGAGAAGTCGAGTTCGTTCCATTATAAAGATCATACTTTTCTCTATTTACATTAAAATTTTATTAAAAAATAATATAAAATGAAGTCGCTATTCAAATTTTTGTATCTGTTTTACAAAATGGGATTTGCGGCGGTGACATTGCTGCTTGCACAAGACTCGTATGAAAGTAAAATGGCACAAGTTTTAAAATTGAAACATAGATCTTGTGCTTGACAGAGCGGTTTTTTAAAATATTGTATTTGAATAAAATGACAGTTGGTCAAAGTTAACATGATTTTTTATAAAAAAATTGCTCGTTTTTGGCTACAAAAATAAACTAAAAAGATCCTTTTTTGATCTTCGCTAACTTGAACTTTTCTGTCGCAGGCGCGCTTATCGTTTTCAACGCGCTCGAATCTATTAGTTTATAATTTGTGTAACTCTATTTTTTGCCGGATTAATTTATAACTCTACAAAAACGTTCTTAAGATATTACACTTGAAAAATATGTAAAAAAAAAAAATTTCTTCACCACATCTAGATGTACGCTCTTAATACTTTATAGAATATTGTATAAATGTATTCTATTTTTAAGATCTTTTTCCGTAACTTTTTCAACTTGTTACAAGTAACGTTTAATTTTTCTAATTCTTATGTTATCATGTTGTCATAAAAACTTCACATTATTGTCATTATCAAATCAATATTATTATAACAAAGTAACGATCAGTAAAGTAATGGCGTTACAAGTAACGTATTACTTGTCAACCTTGTAAATAATTATAAGTAATTATGATTCATAATTATGATTCTATTGTAAGTATAATTATATGACTGTTGAATTATTTTTATTAAATTATTAAATCAATTACATTTAAATTGTGTGATCTATATCCAATTTTATATTCAACACTTATAATTTTACCTAACATAATTGTAAAAGTAATTGTAAATGCAATTACAATCATAAACTGTAACTGAATTAAATATAATTGCGACTCAATCATTACTTTAATTGCAATTATTTTAATTGCATTTACAGTATAATTGCAATTGCAGCGTAATTGTAACTATATTGTAATTGCAATTACAATTGTAATTAATTACATTTACAAATTAATTATGTCTAACTCTGATAGTATACATACAAAAATATAAAAATTGAAAATTTTTTATGCATCAGCTCAAATAATAAGAATTATAAAACATTAGGAGACACGGTAGTATCTCGCGCTAAGACGAGCGCAGCGACATGTCAGCGCAAGACTGACCGTGTATCTTTACGCGAACCGTCGGAATTTTCCAGATCGCGATTATGGGACCTCAATAAAGACCGATCAAGTTCATTGAAACAATGCATTCGATTGACACCATTACTGTATTGATACTGGAAAGGATCCGAAACTTGGAAACGTATGGCTAACAAATATTGGCTGTCAAATATTGGGTTGTCCGGAAAGTTCGTGCCGCAAAAGATTTAAATTTAATAAATGAAATTAAAAATTTAAATCTTCTGTGTTTCAATTTTCCTTCAAAATCGGCACGAACTTTCCGGACAACCCAATAAATAAATGAATTATTTTTCATATCAACATCGTGTGTTCGGCTCAAGATATCAATTTGATATTTTTGATTTATCTTAGAGTGCAATTTATTTTTCATATAAATGTACTATGATAAAATTTTTTGCAATGATTTATTTTGATATTTTTCCTATATTCATTGTTTTACTTCAATTAAAATGTATTTTTTATTTTTTTCAATGTTAAAAATTTACAATAATGACACAACCTCAAATAATTTAACAAAATAGTTGATTATTCAACTTTTTTTTTACAAGAACGTCGTATTACTAAATAATTCTTAATTGAAAACAAAATTTTGCAGCACGAGTATTATAAATCAAAAAAAATATTTTTAAGGGTTTATTCTTAGATAATGAGGATTTATTATTCTGAATAAAGATTAATGATACTTTTATTCCTGTATAATCAATTGTTATGAATAAATTTATATCCACGTATGCACGCACGCACACAAGCACATTAAAAAATGATTTGCAAAATTTTAATGATTAAAACATTCGAACTTATTTTCTGAAAATTTTCTGAATTTTTGGAGTTACGTCATTGTTTAAATGAGCAATATATTAAGTTAAGATATAGATAAAAATAAAAATTTTTATATACTATATGCTGAGTTGCATGTCAAAAATTTCTCTTAAAAAAATTTTTTTTTTAAATAAAATATCGTCGAAACTATGAAATATAGAAAAAAAATTTTATAATAAGAAAATATAGAAAATAATATATTAATAATTGTACATTATAAAAAATTTGTATAAATAATTTTTTATAAAAGAAAATTAAAAAAAATTTGTTTACTATAATTATAAATTATTCTTGAAACCATTCAATTTTTATTTAAAACATTTTTTTTATTTCTCAGAGTTTCAACAATCTTTGAAAGAAAAAAAATTCGATTTTGATTTCAAGGGAGATTTTTCTTAAGGCCAAATCATGTTGAGTATAAAAAATTTAACTTAAACTTGCAAACTCCCAAAATCGAACTCTTATCATTATTAAGTATATTTTATGTAATCTACAAGTATATTTTATGTAATCTACTTCTTTAAATGATTTTTCGCGTTAGTCGATCATTTCTATAATATCTTAACGTTTTTCGACTTTTTGAAGATTTTATGTATGAAATGAAAGATTAATTTTTGTTAGGTGTACAACTTTGCTTCCATTTTTTTCCGAAATTCGAAGCTTTATTGTAAAAAACTGGTTATACATTTATGATTCAAAGTATTGTCCATCGCTGGCCACTACTTTCTCCCATCTTTCGGGTAGCGTACGAATCCCGCGTCGAAAAAACTGGTGATCTTTTGAGGCTATCCACGAATCGATCCAATTTTTTACTTCTTCATAAGACCGGAAGTGCTGGTCAGCCAGGCCGTGTGCCATTGATCGAAACATGTGATAGTCAGAGAGAGCAACGTCTGGAGAATACGGCGGATGGGGTAGGACTTCCCATTTCAACGTTTCCAAGTATGTCTTGACCACTTTCGCAACATGGGATCGAGCATTGTCATGCTGCAAAATTACTTTATCGTGTCTCTCG
>NW_012130093.1:762917-767537 GCF_000143395.1 Atta cephalotes | reverse complement strand
CGGTTTTAACAGTTCATAATACACTACGCCGAGCTGGTCCCACCAAATACAGAGCATGACCTTGGAAAGGTCCTTCAAAATCACCGTTCTTGAAGCGTTGAAACCACTCACGACACGTTCTTTACTAATAGCGGCCTCACCATAAGTATTTGAGAGCATTCGATGAGCCTCAGCCGCAGATTTCTTCATATTGAAGCAAAAAATTAAAACCTCTCGCAAATGACAAGAGTTTGGCTCATAAACTGACATTTTCAATCGAGAATAACTTTATGATGCAGACACAAATCGACTGTTGTTGAATGTTTCTATGGGGTTATGTTGACAGATGCCCAAGTTTATTGTATGACGTCTATGATCTATTTATTTCGACCATCACTTACCGCTAAAGCCATCTATAGGAAAACGGCGGAAGCAAAGTTGTACACCTAATATATTATTCGTAGATAAAACGAAATGATGAGATCGCTCTAAAACATTTATAAAATAGATCAAAGTTATCCTCCCCTCCCTCCCTTCCATTCGAGGAAGTAAATAGTAATAAAAAGCATGAAAATAGACTACGCATTAAATAAAATATATTTCACGTGTTTTTTATAATTTTTTATGCCTATTTATTGATTGTTAGGAAAGTTAAGAATAGCTACGACTTATTTTCAGGTATTTCAAAACGATTTCATTATTTCGTTTTATCCAAATTATGTTTATTACAAATGACATATAGCAAAAATTAATGTTCCATTTCTTGCTTATGACACCATGATTCAGTGTGACCGCAATCACTATTCAAGAATCTTAAACGGAGGTTAATAATAAGCAGGATTGCGCAAAATACATCAAAATATTTTGAAATATAAAATACAAAATACGTTCAAAATTTGTTTTCAAGCACAAAATATATTTTTTAAATACAAAATATTTCTAATTTTTTTATTTTAAATACAAAATACTTTTTACAGTATACTTTCAAAGTTTTTTTGTATATCCGGCATTTTCTCGACTAGTCATGATTGATTTCTTGACTAGTCATGATATCAATGTTTTTCTCTGTCTTATTTTACGTCAATACGAGTTACATTTCGTTACGTTTCGTTTTCTCTGCCCTAACGTTTCCGAACGCAACCAGTAGATCTGTTAATACATTTTGTATTTTGTATTTAAAAAAAATATTTTGTGCTTGAAATACAAATTTTGAAATTTTTATTTTGCATTTGAAATACTCAAAGAAAATATTTTGTATTTAAAATAAAAAAATTTTGAAATAGTTTGTATTTGAATACAAATTTTAAAAGTACTTTGTATTTTGTATTTTGTATTGTTATATTTGAAATATGATATTTGAAATACAATTTGTTGAAATACAAGTATTTGAAATATGCCAGCTCTGATAATAAGTGAAACTCAATTATTATTAGCAAAATTTATTTGAAGTATTTATATGATGAGCTATTTTTTTTTAGCTGGGTGGAACAGAAGAAATGAAGAAAGAAAAACCATTACATCCATTAGACATTGATGCATATTGGTTGCAAAGAAGATTAAGTAGGATATATGATGATGCCATGGTATCGCAAGCGAGAGCTGCTGAAGTACTAGCTGTCTTGAAAGATGCCGCAGATGATCGTGAATGCGAAAATCAGCTTGTGCTTTTATTAGGCTACGATTGTTTTGATTTCATTAAACAGCTTAAAAAATACAGACATACAGGTAAGAATTGCATATATTATCAAATTAATATTTATATATTTGTAAGTTTTTTATTCATATATTATTTTAAGAGAAAAATATTTTTAAATAAATTTAATAAAATTTACAGTTGCATACTGTACGATGTTGGCCTCATCGCAGTCCGAATCAGAAAGACAAAAAATCCGAAACAAAATGAATGATGACCCGGTGCTTGCCAAAATCTTGCGGCAATTAGATACAGGTAAAGGTGAAGACGATGCTGATGAGACAATGGAAGCGAGATCCCAGCGCAAAAGACGGGAAGAGAATGAGGATACTGGAGGACCTGGAGGACAGGTTCAAGGTACAAGAAATTTGATAGATTTGGAGGATCTTATATTTGCTCAGGGAAGTCATTTCATGGCAAACAAGCGTTGCCAATTACCTGACGGAAGTTTCCGAAAACAGCGAAAAGGGTGAGTATATAATTTGTTAAAAAAAAACACACATTTAAACTGTCAGAAAAAACACAAATGAATATATATTTCATCTTAATACTTTTACATAATCAGTTCATATAATTTTTCACCTTCCTAAACTGGAAATCAGATACAATAAACTTAAATCTACAGTTGATAGAGTTCTGTAATTAAAATAAGAATGAAAGCTATAAATTATCTTTAAAATATATTTGTAATTACTTGTTTGAAATTGAAGAAAATTATCAAATATTATGAACATGAAGAAAATTAAAAAATTGAAAATTTGTTACATATATTTTTGAAGAAATTAATTAAATATTTTTATATACAAATAAAAAAAATGAGATACTATGTCATTGTTCTATTTAAAACTCTTTAAAAAGACAACCGACAATTTTAATTTTTTTATATTCTATGTCGAAAATACATAAACAAATTTATTTGATTTTTAATTTGAAACTATTCTTTAAAATGAATCTCTCTCTAAAAATTAAAATCTCAAATCTTTTTCAAGACTAGCACATTTTTCACTCTTTAAAATGAGATTCCAAAAAATTTAAAAAAGGTAATTTATTGAAATTCATTTTAATTTATTTGAATTTAAAATACACGCACACACGTACGCACGCACGCACGCACGCACGCACGCACGCACGCACGTACACATTTATAGCCGCTGATGGTGTGTATGCGTATTGTGCGTGCGTGCGTGCGTGCGTGCGTGCGTGCGTGCGTGCATGCGTGCGTGATAAAAATAGTATTTCTACAGAAGTCTCTATGAGTATTTCTACAAAACTGGTCTTTGTTCATTTATCATTACTATCTCAGATTGGAACAGTAAAAACGAAAAAATATTCTATCTGTTTAAAGAAAAGAAGTTAAGTTGACACTACAAAGAATCCCGCATGTTTTTTTTGGGTTTTGATTCTCAGTCAAATCTTCTCATATTTTGGGAAATTGTAGTTCCAGGTGTCCTGATTAAAAGTATCAATGGACGCGATCTCCTAAAATTAACAGTTTTCGAGATATAACTGTTCAAACTTAGTTAATTTCTATTTTGAATATTGGTTATAATCGATATAAACAATCTTGGTTAGACACACACATGATTCTATAGATTTGAAAAAATATCTAAATGAATCTTTTAACATACGAAATAAGGCTGTCATAGTTGCATTTCGCTTCGCGATCTCAATTGCAAATTAATTATTAAATTAATTATTAAAACTAAACAATGAGTAATGTCATAAATAAAGTTAGTGTGTATACATTTTCTGGCTTTATGTATATAAATAATGTATATGGCTGTATACATTTTTAGCATTATCCAGGTTGAATAGCAGTGGGAGGAATGTGCTACTGTTGAACTCGGATTGATACATTGAAAATGGTCATTGGAAAAATCCGGGCTCTACTGATGATAGTGCTTATCATTATTTTACTTATTTTTATCATTAATTTCCTTATTATCATTTTTAGCCAATTGAGATCGCGAAGCAAAATGCAATTATGGCAGTCTTATTTCGCATGTTATAAGATTCATTTAGGTATTTTTTTCAAATCCGTGGATCATATGAGATTGAGATTGCTTTTGCCTTTTTTTAAAAAAAGAGAACACTAAGGGTACTCTTATTTAAAACTTAAAAAGTAAAATCAATACTAGAACTTAAATATCTATAACGAGCGAAGCTAGATCTTTAATGTTTAAATAATTTCTATTTAAATAATGTTTAAATAATTCTATGTGAATTATACTATATGTATATGTATATGCATCCCAAAAAGATTGATATTACCGGTTCGAGAATCTTCGATCTCCCGACACACAGTGACAAAGATATTTATTAGCCAGTTCGTGACGGTACAATGCGCGTCCTTACTCGTTGCTCTCCGCGCTCGAACTAACTGTGTGATCACGCAGGCGAATTGGGGGGCTAGCGAATCCACATCGATTTTCGATAACGCTATTTGGCATTATTGAAAATCAGTCGTCGCGATCAGCATAGAAACAAGCGGTGCATGCAGATCAAGGCAACAATAATTCGTTACAGTTTTTCATATTTTTTGACATTTGCACGTGGAAATACACAAATACGGATTCCGACATCAAAATTGTTCGAAAGTCGAAATAATATACAATGTGTCGCATGATCTCACACATAAATAATCTAAAATAATTCTGAACAACTTGAATATCTCGGAAAAGTTTTACAGAAAAGTGTTTCAGATAAAAGTTATATTGTTCAAAAAGATCTGTTTACTGATCTTATTAGTTTGATAGAGCGTCACCAAGATCTAGGTTACATCGATTTTTTTTAAATGGAACATCCTACTTTTGATTCCAGAGTCTAATAGCTGATGTCAAGAGCTTTTCAAATTAGGTGTACAACTTTGCTTCCGCCGTTTTTTTCCGAAATTCGAGGTTTTATTGTAAAAAACTGATTATACATTTATGATTCAAAGTATTGTCCAT
>NW_012130093.1:750835-760419 GCF_000143395.1 Atta cephalotes | reverse complement strand
TATATATGTATATATATATATTTATTCAATATCTTCCAAATGAAATCGAAATGATTATAATGCGTTCCGTTTTGAGATAATCAGTTTTAAATATACAAAAAAGTGTTTTTTTTCGGCGGATATTCGAATCTTAACAAAGTTTTCAATAAATGAGTATAATATATGGTATTTCGTTCGCAATTGTTTGTAGTTCAATTCATAATAAAATAGAGATTTTTAAAAGAACTGAACACTGTCACCCGACTTTAAGGTAAAGAAAAATTATTAACATAATAAATCTTAATTCAAAATCGTTTGTTTTCCTTTTTCATTTGTAGTTGAATATTTTACAATATAATTTAAAGTTACAATATAATTTAAACTAATTAACTACAAACGAAATGAGAATTACTACAAACGATTTTAAAATATAAATCTTTAAAATTAATAAAATTATAAATATCTGTAGCATATAGCGGATACTTGCATTAAGGCAGGTATTCCGTATTGATTGGTATTACCCCCCCATCTAATTAAAGCAGCTATATTGTGCCCGCAGTGAAGAGCTGTCATATGCTTCCTTTCTACAGCTGAACTGGTACATATACCTAAACTAGAGAATAAATATATTTAGTATTTGACAAAAGTAAGGAAAAAAATTTTAGAATAGTCCAGAGAAAAAACCTATATTTCAATCAAAATATTAATATAAAGAATAAGAAGATATATTTCAGTGTTTGTATACTTATTTGCTTAGGTTATAATATTATAATTATTGTTATAAACATATAATATGATTTATATTATTTTATTAATCGTTTCATAGAACACATCTCATTCTTCATTTATTCAATATCAGAAAGCATCATATTTAATTTATTTAGGTTTGCTCGTGTTTCAGACAGATGATTGTGAAGCTTCATCAATTTAAACTCTCAGTTGATCGATGATTGATTTATTATTTGCAGTATTACAAAGAGTTTTTGGATTGTATTAATCTCTCGAAGTTTTTAAAGGTTGATCCATTTTGCATTTAAGAAAAATAGCTATATCAGAAAAACTTAGTAGAAAATATACTATTTCATAACAAATATACATATAAAGAATCTTTCAATAAGGATGCTCGATTTTTAAATGTAAATAAACAAGTTGTGTGTGAGATATCCACTCAATTTTTTTTTATTTGAAAGAATATTTTATGGCATTAAGTATGGAACATAACGTCGCTCAAATGTCCGCCGCGGTTTCGCTTGGTGACACGTATTCGGGCGGTCCAATTTTTGATGATTTTCTCGCATAATCCGGCTGAATTTGCTGGATAGCGTTTGTTATGTTGACTTTGAGAGCATCAATTGTTTGCGGTTTATTCATATAGACCTGCGATTTAAGATAGCTCCAAAGGAAGAAGTCTAAAGGCGTTAAATCTCACGATCTCTGTGGCCAGTTCACGTCGCCGCCGTGCGAGAAAACCATGCCCTCAAATCGTGCAGAATATCCATCCGTGGCATGCGGTGTGTGGCATGTAGCGCCATCCTGTTGGAACCACATGTTATCCATATCATCCATTTTAGACCATAAGAATTTACTTATCATTGATCTGTAGCACTGTCGTTGACGGTTATGGCAACACCCGCTTCGTTTTGGAAGAAGTACGGACCGATGATTCCGCCAGACCAAAATCCGCACCAAATGTAATATCTAGTGACTTTCTCGGGATGCATTCGGAGCTGGTGTATCTCGCGTGATTGGTATCGTCCCAAATTCGACAATTTTGTTTGTTCACATATCCGTTCATCCAAAAATGGGCCTCATCGCTAAAGATGATTTATTTGGAGAAATTTAAGTTAACTTCTCCATTTGAGTTAACTGCTCCAGAACCAATCAGCGAACACACGGCGTTGTCTATGGTCGTTTATTTTAAATTCCTGAGTTAATTGAATTTTATAGGGGTGCAGACCCAAGTCCCGATGCAAAATTCGCCAAATTGAAGTCGCAGAAAGGCCAAATTCTTGTGAACGATGAGAAATTGACTGCCTCGGGTTTTCCCGTATACTTTCACGCACAGCAGCGATGTTTTCAGCAGATCTTGCGTTTCGGCGATGTACTGGCAATATGTTGGCTGATTATTTATCGAACCGGTTGACTCGAATTTGGCCACTAAACGTCGAATAGTCGATTCGGCAGGATGGTTGTGGCGAGGAAAAATCATGTAATGCACGGAATGTTTCTCGAACGGAGCACTGATTTTAATAAAATTTTATGATTTGCACACGTTGCTCAACACTATGACTACTTCCATGATGATTTGTCATACATTACTAAACAATTTACAACAAATTTGACAGATGTCACTTTAACAACATGGCTACTAAGATCTATTATAATAATAATAAATTTCGAGCGTCCCTATTGAAAGACTCTATATATATATATACATATATACATTTACAAATGAAATATGAAATAATTAATGACAATTAAACTAATCTGATCTACATAATTATCTTGTAATCTTTATGTATTTGCGAAATATTTTCTGGCAAAATAGAAACATAATCATGTTACATAAAATATATAACGTTATTACAATAATATAGTCAATAAAATTATAAAACTAATTGTATACAATATGCCGTTTACCTTTTTAATTGCATTATTTAATCGATATATTATTCAACAAGAAAACACAAAAACATTAATATTATACTTAACCTCATCCTGACGGAGTTCATGATTTTTACAATGGAATAAATAGTTTCATGGGAACTGGTCAACTGGAGCGGGCTAAATATGGCGATGCTGAACATGTGCTAAAGATAGTAGTAGGGGATGATTGTCGCCTCTCTCATATATATCTGTATTAGAGTATGTTCAATCTTTTTGTAAAGCATTGTTGATGATTTCTTTAATGTAACGATGAGTTCAAATATGAGCATTTATTTATGTATAATACCAAATTTCTTCACATTTATTCTGCATCCTATTCATAATCTAATTATTAACAAGTTATGGACCCAGATATTAATCGTGCATAACAGATCCCTGAATATTCGCGCCGAATATTGTTCTATGCAGAGGGTAAATACTGTCATGCATAATTCTTAGTGATTTAGTCGCGCGGCATAACAAAGTTCTGGCCACGTGTAAGAGACACATCGAATAAGAATGTACCGATAATCCTGCAAACATGTTGGAAGGCGTAGAATTATCCCATTCATTAAAAAATTGAGAGGACGCGAGAACTATTCATCGTAGAAATTTGCAATGACCGCATTTCTCGAGCATGAGGATTTATGGACAAAGATTATTAACGCTGAAGAAGGAATTATTGAAGATTTTTGAAATGAAGGGTCTTGGTGAATTTTGACAACTATTTGGGCTAAATATTTTAAGAGATCGGACAAAAGAGAAGATCTGTTTGGATTAAATCTGTTGTATATCAAGAAAATTATTAAGAAATGTTATGAAAAATTGCAAATCAACATTGACATTATATAATCCAAGTAACAAATTGAGTCGTGACATGATGCTGTAGAAAAAGAAGTAGAAGAGATGAAAGAAATATCGTATTGAGAAATAGTGAGGAGCTTACTGTATATTAGTCAGGGAACCAGGCATAGTATATGCGATAAGCACAATAATCTGCTACATACAAAAATTAGCCAAAACTATTGGATGGCTGAAACGTATATTCCGATATCTGAAGGGAACATTATCACACAAATTAAAATTCAGTAAAGACCAAACTAACAGAAATTCAAGCATCATAAGCTATTGTGAGGCAAATTAGGTCAATGAAAGTAACATTCTTCGTTCGGTCGGATAATATTTTTCTGTTTGTCAGGGCGGATTCATTACATGGCAAAGCAAGCTACAGAACATAGTAGCATTGTCGATGACGAGTATATGGATTTATCTGCTAATTGTAAGGAGGCGATGTGACTATGCATTAGCAAGGAACCTACAACCTTATTTGTGTCACCCTCTACAAAACTGTATAACAACAATGTATTCTCTAAATCTCATGGAGTGAAATCTCACTCGAATATTACATTCAAAAAAAGAGATTGAGATTTCATTCTCTTGAAGTGAATCTCATTTCAAAAGAGTAAATCTCATTCTAAAAAAAAAAGTGAAAATCTATCACTCTTGAATAAGAATAGTCGTATTTCCACTCTTTTTTCAAGACAGGTTAAATCTTCGGTTTCTTTGAGTGAGATTTCTTCTTCACGAGATTTAGAGAGTAGGAACAATTAAATTGGTGAAGAACGGCGGATATAGGCTCCGGATAAAGCACATTGACATCACTTTATCAGAGAAAAGACGGAAAATGGTGATATCATTATCGAATACTTGCCAACAATTGAAATGATAGTTGATGCTTTAATCAAAAGACTATATGCATCTAAGTTTAAAGAATGTACCATATTACTCAAATAAGATTAACATATTGTTAAGATTATTCGTACATACGGGGGATATTAGGATGTACGAAATCTCTGTACGAAAATCTCTATACAACATCCACTCAGGCGTGATGCAAATTAGATACTAAGTACTAAATGTACTAGAATCTGTTCAGTTCCTTTTTGTAAAGCATAGTTGGTAACTTTGTTTCTTTAGTGTAACGAGTTCAGATATAAGCACTTCTTCTTTGTGTATGATATCAAACATTCTTCACATTTATTCTGCGCCCTACCCATAATGTAATTAATTATTAAGGTATTGATACATGAAATATTGTAATATCTTGGAAAATCGACACAGTGTGAACATCCCTATTTTGAACGAATAACGAGTATAAATTAAATTCTTCTGTAGATCATGATCATGATCTTCATGATCATGATCTTGATATATATCAAAGTTAAGATTATAGAGATGGCTCCGTTGTTTTCAACATTTATTATTTTTTTTATCCAATTAATCATTTTTTGATGGAAAACTGTAAAATATTAGTTTAATTGTTCTTTTTCAAAATTTTTGCATTTTCTACAATTACACAACAGTATCTTTTTACAGATATTTTTAAATAAATTTAAATCGTTTGGTTATTTAACGCAGCATATTTAATGCTAATTTTACTTGAGCGTCTATGTTACGCCTGACTTGACTAATGTGATGGCGCCACTTGAGTACTACGCAACTAGTATATAACGCAAGCGTGAATTATTTCATCAATTTGATTGGGATAATGTATAAAAGATGAAGAAATTATTTTTCGGAAACGACTTATTTCCAAGATGATATATGTTCATGAATAAAAAACAGTTTACAAACTTACAAAAAGATACAGAATTTTAATATATTTGAACTTATTAACAATAACGTAATGTTTCAATGTCTTTTAGTTTATTCTCTCATTTTATAATCAACTTGCATTTGACTTGTAACTTTTGATTTGATTTGCGAATTAACATCATCGAAATGTGCAATTTAGAATATCAATTTAGAATATTTAGAATATATGTAAGTTCAATAATTGATTTAGCAAATCGATTGTTCTGTTAATAATTATATTGTGAGTGTGCAAAGATTTTTAAGAGATGGCGTAACTAGTACTATCGTATCGGGCCATATTGTTCTTCCTTCATGTCCAAAGTTCCATCATGTGACTTTAGTATGTGTCATTTTGCCGAAGTGTAAACAATATTGTTTTTTTGAGCATTGAATATGTCAAGTTTTGTGCCAACAACGCGATTTGCAGGAAGCTTTGCTTTTTTGCTTTCATTTGAAGAAAAGTGCTGCTGAAAGTCAACGAACGCTATCGGAAGCTTATAGTAATTATATTCCATCGATTTCAACATGTGAGTACTAGTTTCGACGCTATAAAAAAGGTGATTTTGGTGACATGAAAGACAAGGAACATCCAGGCCAGCCGGAAAAGTTTGAAGATGAGGAAACTTTACTCGATCAAGACCCGAATCAAACGCAAGAAGAACTTGCAGAATCATTAAATGTTAATCGATCAACGATTTCCAGACGTTTGAAGGTCATTGGAATGATTCAAAAGTAAGGAAATTGGATGCCGTACGAGTTGAAGCCGAGGGACATTGAAAGGCGCAAAATGACCTGAATTATTGCTCCAAAGACACAGAAGAAAAAGTTTTTTGCATCATATCGACGGGTGATGAAAAATGGATACGCTACGATAATCTGAAGCGCAAAAAATCATGTGCAGGCGAACTCTCAACATCGATGGCAAAGCCGAATATTCATGGCGCCAAGCTCATGCTCTGTACTTGGTGAAATCAGCTGGATGTAGTGTATTAAGAGCTGCTTCAACGAAACCTGGGGAATGCTACCAACAACAATTGAGCCGAGCATTGAAGCAAAAACGGTCAGATTATGCGAAAAGACGCGACAAAGTAATTTTCCAGCGCGACAATGCTCAGGCACATGTTGCGAAACCGATCAAAGAAACGTTAGAAGCGCTTAAATGGGATGTTCTATTATACTCACTGTATTTTCCAGATATTGCTCCTTCTGATTACCACTTATTTCGATCGATGACTCATGGCCTGTCTGAGCAGCGCTTTCATTCTTATGAAGATACCAAAAAATGGATTCATGGATAGCCTCAAAAGATGTGTCGTTCTTTCGACGTGGAATCCATCTATTATCAAAAAGATTGGAAAAAGTAATAGTTAGCGATCAATATTTTGAATGATTCATTGTAACCATTTTTTCACAATAAAGCCATATTTTTAGCAAAAAATCCCTTAAAATTAATGCATACTCCCAATATATTCAAACTTAATTCCAAATAAATAATAAGATTCTGATGAATAAAAATTTAAAACTAAGAGATTAAGGAATCATGCTGGATGTTTATACTGATTAATAATTTAATATCTCACATTTGCAAACAGATACTGAGAAAAAATTTATTAAATTTTACTGAATAATTTCTTTGAATATTCCTAGCGGAATATTTACTTACGGTAAATGAATACCATATTTAGATAAATGAAAAAAATGATAAAGTTGTTCTTGTATTTAATAAATATGTGTTTAGTAAATATTTCGTTAGGATTTAAAAAAATATTTATTAAAATTTAATAATTTTTTTTGTCAGTATACGTTTTGATCCTTTATAATAATAACAATTTCAGTGTTATAAGAATTTATAATATTATTGAAACATAAAACGAAACGCACGTATTCAAATTTTGTGAGATGTAAAAAAAAATTGTGATGTTAGTACTCTCCAGAATTGTTCATATTATCAATTAAAGTTTTTAAAATTAATAAACAAAAATAATTAAAAGACGTTTAATTGAAAATTAAAATGAGCGAATTCATCAATCAATTAAATGTCATTCAATTAATCATTGATTTAAGAAAATTTAATTAATACTTTTCGATTGATGATTGATTTAAACGAGTTAATTAAAAGATGTTTAATTAAAAAATGAAATGAGCGTCAATTGAACATCATTCAATTAATTGATTTAAGTATTCTAACTATTCAGAGAGCCTCCAAGAACTCCGCGTTAACGGTGGCGACCCAGAATCAGACGGCGGTTTGGCGAAACCGGTAGTCACATACTTAAGCACGAGCCTATGTCCGTATGCCTGAACGAGTTCCTTCTCACTGGTTTTAAGCGACTGAAAATGTTTTCTTGGCAATCTCGGTCGCTCGACATGTCCCTAGGCATCAATAAGAGTCGAGAGGCATTCTAAATAACATATAAGTTTTAATAAATTGTAGTAATAGTGTAGGCCTCCCATTAATCCAAAGTATAAATTATGTTAAAACGCAACATTTTACGAGATATTTAATTGTTTATGATTTTTTATGGATGATACATTATAGTATATCCCTTCTTCATAAATTCGAGGAACAAGAATATAATATATATTCAATAGAAGTAGAATTTTACCGGAAAAAAATTACAAACCATTTCTTTTCACAAAAGTTTTGAAAGGCCATCAGAAAAGAAAGTATGTTTGAGACTTGTGAAGAAAATATGCAAAAAAAATCGAATAGTTGTAAAAAGCACATAAAACGAAAAATATTGATTGTGAAAAAACTGATATAAAAAATGTAAGTATTTGAAATAACTACAAAATGAGATGTGAAACATTAAAATCGATCTATTAGTTCAGTAGAAAAAAAATAAAAAACATCGAAAAAGGTCTTTTTTTCACTCGCTCTCTGTTCATTAAGATTTAAACACAAAGCTTTGAAATTCTCGTAAAATGTACCCTTTGTAATGACGAACAAATCTAGCCCTGAACAAGCCTGAAATGTTCATTAGTTTTTGCAAAAAGCTATTTGTTCACTAAAAACCTGTCTGCAGAAAATTTAATTTCTTCATCTTTGAGCAGTCGCACAATAATTTACAGGAGTGATTTTTCTTCTTCAAGAGTTGTATTATCATGTACACTTAATAACAAAACGTTTTTTTACAGTTTAAACAGTTATAAAATGACTTTAACAAGTGGGTATTTTTTTTCATATAAAAAAATGAAATAATTTCATTAATATGCATCATATTAAATAGCTATGTGAAGCATTCGAAATCTGACATTTTTCTACGAATTTAAAAAAAAAAAGAATTATTCTCTCTTTTCCAATTATATCTTCTCCGATTATTAGGAGCCAAGATAACAATTTTTTTTTCAAAAAATCATTGTGGCTCTAATTTTTAAGATTAAGAGTTCCGTCTGTAACAAATGTAAACAAATAATTAATAAGTAATTTGGCAACTGTTAAAGATATAACTTTAACTTTCGCAAATATAAAAGTAAATTAGTGTTACATGAAAAATATATTTTGCAACTATATTCAACAGTTACATTAGCATTTGACAAATTATTTATTATTTGTTTACATATGTCATATTTGCATCTGCAATTAAATTCACAAAAACAATTTTGTATTGATAATTCCGTACATTTAATTGTCCAATTGGATACTTTTTACAGCATATTAAATAAAGAAACATAATAATGTGACTTAAATTTGTTAATCAGACAGGCATATTCAAACGAGATTTTTTAGTAATAAATCGAAAAAATAAAAATTCAAGAAACAAAAGCTAAAAATTTCATGGTTATTACTTTGCGAATTACTTGCGAAACAAGTTGATTAAGCTATTTATTTATATCTCGTCGAGATTAAACAAAAAATCAGATTTCCGCGTCAATTTATTGCTGAGAAAATATAAATTTAACAAATTTTAACACACGAAATCAAATACACGCGAATTGCCGAACGGCCCGATTTTTTCCACTCGACTGCGCGCCGGCTTCCCTCACTCCGCTCGGCGCACTGCCTCGCTCGCGTTCTTCAACTTTCCAATAGTTTTAAACAAACTTTTTCGGCAGCAAAAAATTCGAGAATTTTTTTTAACAGCAAATTCAATTTTTCCTTGATAAATTAGTGCTAGACTCTTAATCTTTTTAAAAAATTAGGGCCACAGTGATTTTTTTGAAAAAAATTGTTATCTCCCCCGACTCCTAATAATCGGAGGATAATCTTTTTTTTAAATTCGTAGAAAAATGTCAGATGTAGAATGCTTCACACGCTATTTGATATGATGCATATTAATGGAATTATTTCCATTTTTTTATACGGAAAAAGATATCCACTTTTG
>NW_012130093.1:722498-748240 GCF_000143395.1 Atta cephalotes | reverse complement strand
GTACACCTAATATTAATTTCGAAAAATCGTTGAATAAGTGAATCTGTTCGGTCTGTCATCATAATGCGCGCTCATCGAGTCGCATATTTAATCGGTCGATTATTTAATAGTCAATTAAACGAGTTTCAATTAAATTTGCTTAAATCAATTATCAACAGAATGATGTTAAATTGAATTCGATCATTTCAATTGTCAATTGAATATGCAATTTAAAAAGTAATTAATTACTTGTAACTCTGGTAACTCTACGCACGTATTATACATTTTTCCAAAAATGAAATAATCTTAATTACGCAACAAGATGATGACCAAATTGTTCGTTGTTCAAAAACATAGGCCCTGCTTCTTTAAATTTTGTGATAAATTGTAGCGGTGTGTCTAGATTTGGCATCATAGATTACTTCAAATAAATTAACAGAGTCTAAAAAAAAAATGGATTTTTTTATATCAAATACAAAAAAAACTATTTGCAAATTAAATTACAAAATTGAACAGATTAACCTGTATAACGGAATATTTTTATATAATTTTTTCAAGAACAAAACCAAGAAAAAAAAAGAAAAGAAAAAAGATATTAAAAAAAATATCTTTATATATTGCAAATGTGTTACTATAATACAAAAAAGATAGATTTCCAATGTGATTATATTTAGGATCGATAATGAGACAAGTAAAAGTAAAAAAATCGAGATAACTAAACTTGGAGGAAGTAGGAGTTATTAAGCAGAGAAAAAATTAAGGATGGAAGAAGATAATGAAGATGATTAAAAAGCATCCATATCACTTTGCTTATTTGAACCTTTTTGTTGTCTTTTTATATGGATTATTTCGAAAATATTTTTCTTAATAAAGAATGATTCGTTATTCAAAATTTGTACATGATCCCAATCGAATTTTTAAATAATCGATGGTTAGAAATAACCAACAATGATTCGCTTTTTTTGTTATATTAATATCAGGTGTTCTTCAATTCTCATATTAAGCTGTCTTTTAATGTGAGTCTTAAGACCCATATGCCTTTACAGTCCAAGCAATTGATTTTATAAATGATTTTCTAACAGGACATTTTAACCAACAAATTTTCATGTCATAAATTTTTTTAACGTGTGAGGAAAGGCCATTTGTGATTAAATCTTGTAGAGATTAGAATAAAATACAAATTGATTCTTTACGTTGTAAGATATATTTGATTCTTTACATAATGAATGGTTTATTAATTTAAGTATGATTAACATTCCGATAGATTGTTTAGGTGAACGGTTCGGCTTATTATTTTTCAGATCTGATATGAGAAATTATATCTAAGCGTGTATCTGATCATATACTATATTAATTTGATATGCTGAGATATAATTTGATCTGATTAGATTTTATCCTTTTCTTTCGAGTATAGAAATGAATTAGAATTAGCATAAAGATGTAAAAAATACAGTCTTTTTGATTTCGGAGAAAAGTATCGAATAAAAAACTAGTTTTTATTGTAATTAATATTTTTGACCAAATTAAAATTAATAAAAAAACATATAGTTATTTCAATATAATTATTTGAACGATAGATATTTTATATTTAAAAGCTAAATAAGTAATGTTATTAATATGGATAATATTTTAACATAATAGATACTGTTTTGTTACATATTGATTATATTTGTACTTTATATTTTAATTATTTTTGATACAATATTTCAATATAATATTGATTCAAGAGTAATTAGAGATTCAATAAACGTAATTAGAGATTTGCTCACTAATTTAAATTTAGAATATGTATTATTACAATCAGAACAAAACAGTGTTAATTAGATTAGTAAAATATTATTTTGTATTAATAACAGTATGAAACATTTACTTAACTTGTAAAATTGAAGTGCAATATAAAATATTCAAAATGGTTATAAATCGATATAACAGGGCATAGAAGTCAAGCATAATTCTTATGCAAATCAATACGGTTAATAAAACAACTTTATTAATAATTAATCCGCTTATATGTTTCGGCTCACTTTTGAGTCATCCTCAGAAACAATATGATGTTGTAATTACAATTTTTTTTTTACGAACTAATTCATTTCAGTGAGCCACTTCCACCTATTAACAGAAATAATATAAAAATAAACTGTAATAACAATCTGAAATGTATTAAAATTATTAAAAGGTAAATTTATTGAGGGGGGAAGGGAGCAAAAACGATTTATTCTAAAATAATAGAAGGTAGCTCATTAAACCCAAAATTCACTATATCGCAAACATTTAAATCAAAACCCAGTCTTTGACCATTCAGCGAATCAGTGTCAATTATGTTGAAATTAATGAATAACTTTTACATATAATATATATACCTAAAACAAAGTGTACATTCAGTGTACATTCTTTGTTATATTAAGATTAAATTATTAAAGATTCAATTTTGGTTTTAATGTCTGTCTGGACTATAATTAATATCAGAGTTTTCTTTTCTTCTTTTTTCTTTTTTTTGTAATTAATGTTTTAGTGTATTAAAATTATTCATTAATTTCAAAAGACTGGGTCAAAGACTGGGGTTTTAACTAAACCGATAAAATTTAAAATTTACTGTCCAATCGTCGCAATAACGAAAGATTCACAACTAAAATTCGACTAAAAATGCAGTAGATGCGCTTAAACAAACAAAATATAGAACAAAGGATATTTGTTGCGCGGATTCAATACCAAAAATTCGCATAAAAACTGTAATACAAGTAAAAGGACTGCAGAGAATGCCGCAGGAGCGGCATATGTATAAAAGTCATCACTAGTGGCTCTTTAAATAATCTTAATACCTCAATAATCCGGAATCAAATCAATTATAACAATTATAATAGTCGTTACCGACTTTTGCGTAGAACATTCTAGAACAATATTAAATCATAACGAGGATTGTGATTGGCCAATCCCGTATCCGCTAAAAGACAATCCGCACGAGTATATAAACAGGAATATTTTGCGGGTCACTCACACTTCGTGAAAATAGAAGCAATATTTGTAATAGTCGAGAACTGCCGACAGCTACTATTTCTTTTGTGATATAGTTCGTTTTGCTCTTAATATGTGTAATAAGTTGATTTTGTATTCGAACGTAACTTAAAATAACTTATTGCTACAAATCGTTCTTGGCGATAAAGTGATTAAATTCTCCATAACGATAGTTAACATTTTATGTTATTATCCAGTGTAAAGGTCACATAAAATGTTAACTCTCGCCACAGATGTAAAATTCTTATTGATTAGTCTCAGTGCCAAGTCGATTTTGAATCATTTTGTTTATTTTATTCATTTTTCTCTTTCTCATTTTTTTGGCAACTTCCTTTCGCGAAGTATCCTTTATGTGCAGTGTGTTGTCTGTCCTTTAAGTGCGCTAGGCGCAAAACCAACTGATGTCGATCGCAGTGTTCCTAAAGGGGGAGGCCACCTATTATCACATCCCGAGCGACAACCCTCAGATACCAATCAGATTTGTATCCTGGTACGAAGTTTCCCTCCCCGCGTCTATCCTTACTTCTAGTTAGGTCGTGAGCTTTCCAGAAGCTTCGGCCTCTTCTGATTTCGGTTGCCGCTCGACCTCGAGCACACGGCCGCCTTCCAAACGGGGAGCAAGCGCTCTAAAAGAACGCTTCGCCGCTCAATCTTGCCAAGCCTTTGCCCCGTCGCTCATCCAACTATCTCTAGGCCAGGTCCCGCAAAAAAAAAGGAAACCAGGAGACGTCAATCCTACGTCTTCCCTCCCCGCGGCACCGCAATTCGATAGAGACAAGGCTCCGCGCGTCCTAGCCATAGCCTAGCCGTATGCCCGCGTCAGCGTCAGCGTACATTTCCAATCGAAAATCGAATTCATAATATCGCCAACTCTATCATGTTCGCAGGGATGAACGATAGGCCCCATCCGGCGAACATGAACAAGCCCTGCGCGCGTTCGTCCGGGAATATCACTGGACCTTAGAATTCAATCTGCGGTGGATCTATCCTACTCCCGAGGGCCTGTCATCAGAATCCGTCATAATCGCGCCCCGCTCGCCGCGCTCTTCCGAAGATTATAAAGATTGAGGCAGTGCGTCATACGCGTGACCCCTCCGCAGTCACGGCACTGAGGATCAAATAAACGCATACTTACAGTCATTTGCGTGTTCTTCGTCTCCTTCTTCTCTTGTGCGCGTCTCTCTGTGTAAGCAATGTCGTGCCTTACTTTCGAATGACAGCACTCCCCGTCCCCTCTCCTCTTGGTTTCCGCTCGGCCAAGAATCACGACCATCGTATTTCCTTATCGTTTGACATCAAGACAAGGGAATAGCTCCGACGTCCCACATCTGCGGCCCCGCGAAGGCGCCATTTCGCACGAAAATCAGGACGTGACATTGTGATGTGGTGAATTTTTGGTTTAGTGACCTTCTATTATTTTAGAATAAATCATTTTTGCTCCCTCCCCCCCCAAAAAATTTAATAATTTTATTAAATAATTTTAATACATTTTAGATTGTTATTAGAATTTGTTTTTATATTATAATTTCCGTTAATAGGTGGAGGTGGCTGATTGAAATGAATTAGTTTGTAAAAAAAAATTTTTTTTAATTACATATTGTTTCTGAGGATCAAAAGTGAGTCGAAACATGTAAGTGGATTAATTATTAATAAAGTTATTTTGTTAACCATATGCAAGAATTATCATGCTTGACTCCTATTACTCTGTTATATTCAATCATTTGTATCATTAAGGAGTCTTTAGGAATTACTATAATTTATATTTATAAGATTCCAATAATAATGAAAGATAAAATATATTTATGGACATTATATTATATTAATCATTATACTTATATTTTAATCTTTGTAACTATTTTTACACAAAAATCTTATGGATAAATGAAAAAACTAAATTTTGGAACAATAATATAGTCAAAATCGTGAAATGCTAAAAAAATATCCGAAAAAAAGTCAATATCGAAGAAAAAAATCATTATTTCCCAAATTTTTTATCCTAAAATTCTAGGATTTTTCCATTTACATATATATATATTAATTATGCATATAACCAGAAATGACAGTATATTTACAACTATAACAAACTATCAAATTAGTAATACATAGATATAAATATAATTTAATTTTTGCCCAAAACAAGATGATAGTTTTTGATAGTTTTAATTTATAAGTCTATTTTATCGATTGTAAATATTGTTTTATTGAAAAAAATGATTTGAATAGAATTTTTATTGTTTTTCGTTTTTGATGTTATAATCTAGAGATAGTAATAATGAGTTAACAGGAGAATCGACCTTTATTATATTTACATAATATCATTATATTTACATAAAGTCAAAAAAATATCAAAAATAATATTTATAGTTGATTTCAAAATGATTTGACAAAAATTAATTTGTAATATTAGACAAATATTTTTTTTTAGATTTTCATTATTTTTGTCGCTCATATAATTAATATTCGAACATTTAATGATTACAGATATGAAGAAGTTCACGTTCCTGCTCTAAAACCGAAACCATTTGCAGATAATGAAAAATTGCATCCAATTGAGCAATTGCCTAAGTATGTGCAACCTGCTTTTGATGGTTTCAAAACGCTGAATCGTATACAAAGTCGCTTATATCAGACGGCATTGGAGAGCGATGAGAATCTACTCCTGTGTGCTCCAACAGGAGCTGGTAAAACTAATGTAGCTCTGCTGTGCATGATGCGAGAAATTGGAAGACACATAAACGCTGATGGTACAATCAATGCAGATGAATTCAAAGTAATTTATGTTGCTCCGATGCGTTCGCTGGTACAAGAAATGGTCGGCAATTTCCGCAAGCGATTGTCAACATATAATCTGACTGTTTCCGAATTAACGGGTGATCATCAATTAACACGAGAACAAATTGCCGCTACTCAAGTAATAGTATGTACCCCGGAAAAGTGGGATATTATAACAAGAAAGGGTGGCGAAAAAACTTTCACATCATTAGTACGATTGATTATTATCGACGAGATTCATTTATTACATGACGAAAGAGGTCCTGTTCTGGAAGCACTGGTCGCAAGGACGATACGAAACATCGAAACTACTCAAGAAGATGTGCGTCTTGTTGGTTTATCGGCTACATTACCCAATTATCAAGACGTTGCAGCATTTTTGCGCATTAAACCGGAGACAGGACTATTCTATTTTGACAATAGTTTCCGGCCTGTAGCTTTAGAACAGCAGTATATCGGCGTTACGGAGAAGAAAGCATTGAAGCGTTTTCAAGTAATGAATGAGATCGTCTATGAAAAGACTATGGAACACGCTGGCAGGAATCAAGTACTGATATTTGTGCATTCACGTAAGGAAACCGGAAAAACAGCACGTGCTATTCGAGACATGTGCCTGGAGAAAGATACCTTAGGTCAATTTCTTAGGGAAGGTTCCGCGTCGATGGAGGTTTTGAGAACAGAAGCAGAGCAAGTAAAAAATCAAGAGCTTAAAGATTTGTTACCATATGGTTTTGCGATTCATCACGCTGGTATGACTCGTGTGGATCGCACGCTAGTGGAGGATCTCTTCGCCGATAGACACATACAAGTTCTCGTATCTACAGCGACTTTAGCTTGGGGTGTCAATTTGCCGGCTCATACAGTTATTATCAAGGGTACTCAGGTGTATAACCCGGAGAAAGGTAGATGGGTAGAGCTGGGCGCTTTAGATGTACTGCAAATGTTAGGACGAGCCGGTCGACCGCAGTACGATACTAAAGGCGAGGGTATCCTTATCACAAATCATAGCGAACTGCAGTATTATCTATCGCTTTTAAATCAGCAATTACCCATTGAATCCCAATTAATCAGTAAGATGTCCGATATGTTGAATGCGGAAGTAGTGCTAGGAACGATCCAGAATATCAGAGATGCGGTTACCTGGCTTGGTTATACTTATCTTTACATTAGAATGCTTCGTTGTCCCAATCTATACGGGATAAGTCATGACAAATTGAAACAAGATCCTTTATTAGAACTCCATAGAGCTGATCTAATTCATTCAGCTGCAGTCGGATTGGATCGTAGTGGTTTAATCAAATATGATCGTAAATCTGGTAATTTTCAGGCGACCGAATTGGGTAGAATAGCATCTCATTATTATTGCACTCACGAAACGATGTCTACGTATAATCAGTTGCTGAAGCGCACGTTGAGCGAGATAGAATTGTTCCGGGTGTTTTCACTGTCGAGCGAATTCAAAAATATAAATGTCAGGGAGGAAGAAAAACTAGAGTTGCAAAAGCTGATGGAAAGAGTACCAATACCGGTGAAAGAGAGCATTGAGGAACCAAGTGCGAAAGTGAATGTGCTATTGCAAGCATACATCTCTCAATTGAAACTTGAAGGATTCGCTCTTATGTCTGATATGGTATTTGTGACACAATCCGCCTCACGTCTCATGAGAGCTATCTTTGAGATAGTTCTATTCCGTGGATGGGCACAATTAGCAGACAAATGCCTATCTATCTGTAAGATGATCGATCGCAGGATGTGGCAATCAATGTCGCCACTCAGACAATTCCGTAAAATGCCGGAAGAGATAGT
Organism: Atta cephalotes; assembly: GCF_000143395.1. Lineage (NCBI taxonomy): Eukaryota > Metazoa > Arthropoda > Insecta > Hymenoptera > Formicidae > Atta > Atta cephalotes. Next base: position 740,671 of record NW_012130093.1, on the reverse strand, counting down.
GAAGAAGATCGAGAAGAAGAATTTTCCATGGGAGAGGCTGTACGATCTGGGACCCAATGAGATTGGCGAATTGATCCGCGTGCCGAAACTAGGCAAAACCATTCACAAATACGTCCATCAATTTCCAAAGTTAGGTTTGTCCACGCATATCCAGCCAATTACGCGTTCCACTCTAAGAGTTGTGCTGACTATCACACCGGATTTCCAATGGGATGAGAAAGTTCACGGTATGTCGGAAGCGTTTTGGATCTTAGTCGAAGACGTGGATTCGGAGGTAATTTTGCATCACGAATATTTCTTATTGAAGGCCAAATACGCAGCTGATGAACATGTAATTAAATTTTTTGTGCCAGTCTTTGAGCCTTTGCCGCCACAATACTTTTTGCGCGTTGTATCCGATCGGTGGATTGGGGCGGAGACACAATTGCCTGTAAGCTTTCGACATCTGATATTGCCTGAAAAAAATCTTCCGCCTACGGAATTGCTGGATTTGCAGGCGCTGCCAATAACAGCGTTGCGAAATACTAAATTCGAGAATATCTATTCTGCTTTTCCACAGTTCAATCCAATTCAGACGCAAGTGTTCAACGCGATTTATAATTCCGACGATAATGTATTTGTTGGAGCACCCACAGGTTCAGGAAAAACGACCATTGCGGAATTTGCAGTGCTAAGGTTATTGACGCAGAATCCGGAAGGACGGTGTGTATATATGGTTAGCAAAGAGGCTTTAGCTGAATTGGTTTATGCTGATTGGGCAGCAAAATTTGGTCAACAGTTGGGAAGAAAAGTTGTCTTACTAAGCGGCGAAACAGGAACGGATTTGAAGTTACTTGCCAAAGGACAGATTATTATCACCACGGCGGATAAATGGGACGTTTTATCACGTAGATGGAAGCAACGGAAAAATGTCCAAAACATCCAGTTGTTTATCGTGGATGAATTGCAATTGATTGGTGGTGAAGAAGGCCCTGTGCTAGAAGTTGCATGTTCGCGAGCACGTTACATCTCTTCGCAGCTTGACAAACCTACTAGAATAATAGCATTATCAGCTTCATTGGCTGATGCCAAAGACGCAGCACAATGGTTGGGTGCACCGGCAGCTGCAACCTTCAATTTTCACCCTACTGTACGACCGGTACCTTTGGAGTTGCACGTGCAAGGTATAAATGTCACCCATAATGCGTCAAGATTAGCTGCCATGGCAAAACCAGTATATAATGCAATTCTTCGACACGCTGCACATAAACCGGTGATCGTATTTGTACCCACTCGTCGACAAGCAAGATTAACAGCCATCGACTTGCTGACATTCACGGCAGCTGAAGGTCAACCCTCGAGATTCTTTCACGCGGAAGAAGCTGACATTAAACCATTTCTCGATCGAATGAGTGACAAAACACTGAAGGAAACTTTGTCGCAAGGTGTAGCTTATCTTCACGAGGGTTTATCGGCCGACGATCGTCATTTAGTTGAACAATTATTTGACAGTGGAGCAATCCAAGTTGCGGTCGCCACGAGGGATCTCTGTTGGGGTTTATCTATCAGCTCCCATCTTGTCGTAGTCATGGATACACAGTGCTATAATGGCAAGACGCATGCCTACGAGGATTATCCGATCACAGACGTTCTGCAGATGGTAGCACGAGCTAATCGGCCGTTAGAAGATGAGGACGCCAAATGCGTACTGTTGTGTCAAAGCTCAAAAAAAGATTTTTTTAAGAAGTTTTTGAATGAACCATTACCGGTAGAGAGTCACTTGGATCGTCGGTTGCATGATCACTTCAATGCGGAGATTGTGACGAAGACGATCGAGAACAAACAAGATGCGGTCGATTACCTCACGTGGACTTTCTTGTATCGACGACTCACTCAAAATCCTAATTACTATGGCCTGCAAGGTGTCACACATCGGCACCTCTCAGATCATCTATCCGAGTTAGTCGAGAGCACGTTAACTGATTTAGAACAAGCCAAATGTGTCGCCGTGGAAGACGAAATGGATACTTTGCCTCTTAACCTCGGAATGATTGCTGCCTATTACTATATCAATTACGCTACTATCGAATTGTTCAGTCTATCTCTTAATAACAAGACGAAGATCAGAGGTTTGCTAGAAATTATTTCAGCGGCTGCTGAGTATGAGAGCGTTCCAGTGCGGCAAAGAGAAGAAAATTTACTGAGAAGTTTGGCTGCACGTTTACCGCATGCTCCACAGGCTGCTAGAATGGCTGATCCTCATGTGAAGGCGCAACTTCTTCTGCAAGCTCATTTATCGAGGATACAGTTAGGCCCAGAATTACAAAAGGATACTGAACTGGTGTTGAGTAAGGCCGTAAGACTGATACAAGCTTGCGTCGATGTCTTAAGCTCCTCTGGATGGTTAGCACCTGCTGTTGCCGCTATGGAACTTGCGCAGATGGTGACGCAAGCAATGTGGTCTAAAGATTCTTATTTGAAACAATTGCCGCACTTTACAGCAGAGACCATCAAGCGCTGCACCGACAAAGGCGTGGAAACTGTATTTGATGTCATGGAACTTGAAGATGATGATCGAAATCGGTTATTACAGTTAACGGATGCGCAGATGGCTGACGTGGCCAAATTTTGCAACCGATATCCTAATATTGAGATGTCATATGAAGTACAGGAGAAAGACAAATTGCACAGTGGTGGCACGGTAAATGTGATTGTACAACTGGAACGAGAAGACGAGGTAATCGGGCCGGTAGTCGCGCCGTTTTTTCCGCAAAAACGTGAGGAAGGTTGGTGGGTAGTGATTGGCGATCCGAAGAGCAACTCCTTGCTCTCTATCAAACGTCTAACATTACAACAGAAGGCAAAGATCAAGTTGGATTTTGTCGCTCCTGCACCTGGTCAGCATTCCTACACTTTGTACTTTATGAGTGATGCTTATCTTGGTTGCGATCAAGAATACAAGTTCATCATCAACGTCGGAGAATACGAATCGGATGCTAGTTCCGGTTCAGATTCTGATTGAAATCATTAAACTTAATATGTTCCATAATATATATTATTTTTTTGTACCATATGTAGGTATGTCAAAAGTATTATATATCACTCATACAATATATATCTCATAAAAATATATATATCACTCATATAATATTTTTTTTATTTGTTAACAGTAAATCAGAGTAATCTGTATTAGTAGTAATTATAATTTTTATTCTACAAATTCAATTTCAAATATTTTAAATTTCTTTCAATTGTCCTTATTCTAATAGCACATATGTGAAATAAAAAAATTGTACGTCTCATTTTTTGTTTTTCTATTTTTTGTGATCCAATGGTAAAAGGAGGAATGGCAAGAAAGAGGGGAGGGAGGAAAAGAAAATTATACAACGTTGTAATATATAATAAAGATATAATTTATTGTTATTGATAATCTCTTTGATACGGTTACAAGTTTTCTTTGTTTTCGCAAATTTGTTTTTACAATGACCAACTGCGAATACCGCGCCCTTTTCCTTCTTTTGCATAGTAGAATGAATCCCGAATGTAGGTAGATAAAACCCTTGAAAAGAAAATTGTCAAAGAAGTTGCAAAACTGCATATATACACATCTCATACTTCTATTGAAAAGATCTGCACAACGTACAGTCGAAGCATGTATTATATCAAAGTTTGAACTGACGCGATTCCTTCTGCAGCTGTCTGTAAATTAAATTCTAGAGCCTAAATAAAACATGACTAGCAAATCCTGTAGTTGTCGATTGGTATATTTTTTTTCTTCAAATAGATAAATGTGTTTGTGTAATTTTGACACTATATGTTTTACTCTTATTAAAGTTTAATTTTTCATCTTAAAAAACGACAATTTCTGTAATTATTTACATGACAAATATGTATTTCAGGATATTAAAGCGCAGATAAAAAAAAGTATCGACTTTTACGTTTAAGTAACGACAAACATTTAAACAGAATTTCTATTCTTGGTGAGGTAAACATAAAGCCACAAAAAATCGAATTTTAGTTTTTTTTAGTTTTCTTGTTATTTCAAGATCAATCCTTATAAAGAAACACTCTCCCCTTTTCCCCCGATTTTGATGAACTTTAAAGTTCCTCCTATTTGCCAACTCTGTGTTGACAGTGGAGACACAGAATCAGACGACGATCTGACGAAACCAGTAGCTATACATTTAAACACGAGCCATGTCCATCTGCTCGCCTGCGGCGCGCCGAAAGTGAACAAAACAGTAAGCTCCTTCTCACACTAATCACTTGTTTCAAGCGACCGAAAATTTTTCAGTAATCTCGGCCGTTCAACAACATCAATAAGGAGCTCTAAATAATATATAAGTTTTAATAAATTGTAGTAATAGTGTACCCCTCCCCTTAATCCTCAGAATAGTATAAATCATGTTAAAAAACGCAACAGTTTACGAGATATTTAATTGTTACGATTTTTCATACGCGTTATATAGTAGAGTAGAATAGTTTAGTAAAAGTAAAATTTTATCGGAAAACAATTATATTAACCAGCATTTCTTTTCATGAAAATCTCGAAAGGCATCAGAAAAGAAATGCATATGTTTGAGATTCGAAACTTGTGAAGAAAATATGCGAATAAAAATCGAATAGTTGTAAAAAGCGTTTTTCGCTAACGAAAGATATTGATTGTATGGAAAAAAATTCGATACAAAATGTAGGTATTTAAAATATATATATATATATAATATATAATAAATATATATATAAGTAATATTTATAAAATGAGACGTGGAGCATTAAAATCGATATATTAGTTCAGTAGAAAAAAATAAAAAAACACCGAAAAGGGCCTTTTCTTCATTCGCTCTCTATTTATTGAGATTTAAACACAAAGCTTTGAAATTCTCATAAAATGTAGCCTTCGTAATGTAGCCTTCGTAACACAAACAAACCAATCTAGCCCTGAACAAGCTTGAAATGTTCATTAGTTTTTGCAAAAAGTCAATTGTTCACTAAAAACCTGTTTGCGGAAAATTTAATTTCTTCATCTTTGAGCAGTCGCACATCTACAGGGGTAAATTTTCTTCTTCAAGAATTGCACTGTCACGTATACTTAATAACAAAATGATTTTTTGCAATTAAACTATTAGGTGTACAACTTTGCTTCCGTCGTTTTTTTCCGAAATTCGAGACTTTATTGTAAAAAACTGGTTATACATTTATGATTCAAAGTATTGTCCATCGCTGACCACTACTTTCTCCCATCTTTCGGATAGCGTACGAATCCCACGTTGAAAAAACTGATCATCTTTTAAGGCTATCCACGAATCGATCCAATTTTTTACTTCTTCATAAGACCGGAAGTGCTGGTCAGCCAGGCCGTGTGCCATTGATCGAAACAAGTGATAATCAGAGGGAGCAACGTCTGGAGAATGGGTGGGGTAGGATCCCATTTCAACGTTTCCAAGTATGTCTTGACCACTTTCGCAACATGGGGTCGAGTATTGTCATGCTGCAAAATCACTTTATCGTGTCTCTCGTTGTATTGCGGCCGTTTGTCTTTCAATGCTCGGCTCAAACGCATCAATTGCGTTCGATACCGATCGCCAGTGATTGTTTCAGTCGGTTTTAACAGTTCATAATACACTACGCCGAGCTGGCCCCAAATATAGAGCATGACCTTGGAGCGATGAATATTCGGTTTGGCCATCGACGTGGAAGCATGGCCGGAAACTTCCCATGATTTTCTGCGCTTGGTATTACCGTAATGAACTCATTTTTCGTCCCCAGTCACAATGCGATGCAGAAATCTCTTCCGTCTTTGCCTTTCAAGCAGCTGTTCACAAGCAAACAAACGCTATTCAACATCTCTCAGCTTCAATTCGTACGGCACCCAATTTCCTTGCTTCTGAATCATTCCCATGGCTTTGAGGCGTTTTGAAAAGGCTTGTTGAGTCACTCCTAATGATCGTGCCAATTCTTGATTTTGACACGAATCTTGCTCAAGTAATGCCTCCAATTCTGCATCTTCGAAAACCTTCTCTCTTCCATCGCTATGCCGGTCTTCGACGTCAAAATCACCGTTCTTGAAGCATTGAAACCATTCACGACACGTTCTTTCACTAACAGCGGCCTCACCATAAGTATTTGAGAACATTCGATGAGCCTCAGCCGCAGATTTCTTCATATTGAAGCAAAAAATTAAAACCTCCCGCAAATGACGAGAATTTGGCTCGTAAACTGACATTTTCAATCGAGAATAACTTTATGATGCAGACACAAATCGACTAATGTTTCTATGGGGTTATGTTGACAGATGCCCAAGTTTATTGTATGATGTCTATGATCTATTTATTTCGACCACCACTTACCGCTAAAGCCATCTATCTAGGAAAATGGCGGAAGCAAAGTTGTACTAATATATATTATGTAATTATGGTTGCTCCTTAAGAAACAACCTTTAAATATTCAATGTGCTGTTCAGAAACATAAACATTATCACAAGAAAAAGTCTCGCTTTATCATATAGAATAGTACAAAATTATAACGATGTCTTTACAGCTCGAAATCTCGATTTATATATAATTATGCTTAATTTATATTGGGCATTTTTAACGAAATAAACAATTGAACGAAATAAAAGTTGTAAGACGCGTAAATTACTGATGTTAGATAAATATTTGTTAGATAAATATTGTTAGATAAATATTTGTAAGTTTCACGTAAGTTTTACGTGTGCTAATATGATAATTATTGCGAAATATCTAAATCAAAATTTTTATTATAAATTTAAAAATAAAATATTTTTTAATAAAAAAGAGACAAAGAAAATAAACCTAATTTTTTCTATCTTTTTTTCTTTGTATTGAAAAGGGGCTGAAGAGAGATAAGCGATTTTGTCTCGCTAAATAAAATTTAATTCTACAAAACATTTCAATAATATCCGTAACTTTATGAAACTTTGATAAAATATACAGTTTCGTTTAGTTTTTAATCGTTTTAAAAAATATGATAAAATTATTATCTCGTCGTGTGTCCCTGAGTCAAGTAAAAAATGACATTTTTTATATGTCTTATGTTAAAAATGCCCAATATAAATTAAACATAATTATATATAAATCGAGATTTCGAGCCGTAAAGATATCGTTATAATTTTTGCAATAATGAAGCGGATTTTTTAAACTATAAATATCGAAGCGTTGCCGTTTGGATTTTCGGCGAGAGTGTATAGGCAATAGTAAAAATAGTGTTAAATAATAAAATATTGCGCGATCTGGGAAACAGTCACATTATGTATCGAGTGTTCGATTTTTATCTTTCCACACATACGCACACAAACACACAGACACATACACATGACGATATTCCTTATTAAAAATTAATAGGAACATACAATTATTTTTTCCCCGTTAAAAACACATGAATAGTTCAGGATTTTATAGTAGAAAAGATAGAAATCTTGTAAAATATTCTTTGACTAATTTTGGAAAGATTTCATCTCGATAGAAACTTGATTTGAGATATACGTATATATCAAGATATTCAAGAGATATACTCTGAGATTCTACCTATAAAAAAATATGTTGCGTTTGAATAGAGAGTTTGAATAAAGAAAATGTTAGTTTTTTTTCTAGCTTTAATATAGTCTTGATATTTAACGAGGAATATTGCCGAACCGCGCGTACCGAACACTCCATACAATCGTGTATAACTGTGTACAACAGGTTTTCGGTGTTAGCTGCAATAAGAATAATCATAATTCGTAACCACGCAAGTCACATATATTCTTATATATATATAATTATATATATAATTCATACAATTTAACGAGAGAAAATATAATACAAAACACCTTGAAAAAAGCAGGCTAATTCGCGTAAATATACATTGTCAAGTCAAAATCTTGAGGCTTCTATGAAGACACTTGTGTTGCATCTTTAGGCACATTTTGATATATACTTTCATGCTGCCTGTCATTGTACACAAAACGGATCACAAAGTTCGAATTATGTTTTCGTATCGTAAAATTAAATACACGAAATTCAAGAATCACCGACTGCTGAATATTTTCATAAGTAATAGTTTCAAAGACTCTTTCAAATAATGTATAAAAGACATTTAAATAGTTTGCTCAGCCAAATTTTTTCTAAATATTTTTTAAATGCATCCTTTTGGTCTTTAAGATTATGATTATTCGATACTCATAAAAAAATTAATATATTTTGATCACTGAAACTTTTTATAAATGTTTTCTAATCTCACTATCGAGACGTTTACAATTTTTTTCCTGATTCTTTTGAAAACTTTCAAATATTTTTAAGATATAAAATTTTTCAAGTGATCAGAATATTATAATTATTCAGTTATCTGTCACAGCATCTTTTAGATTTGAACTTATTGGGGTTCGCGCGCTTCGACCAATTTATGGAATTAAATAACAAGAAGTCTTATTGTTTCACTTTTTTATGAATGACCGTATCTTGTCCATGAAGTTTCATTTGCGTTTAGGTTCCGCGCCCGCTGGTAACGATAACAATGAATCCGGTCCCTTTGCGCGATGTCTACCGTATTCGCTTGACGAAATGCTCCCGTCAGAATCTAATCCTGCACAGCTTCTTGACGCCTTAAGCAGCATCGTCGATTTGTTGTCGTTGTCATAATCATCATTTTCGTTGTCACTCTTGTTTTCAATCACTCTTCAATCTTTCCTGCATTATCTTCTTGATCCTCTGTTTTTCAATTGGATGCTCCTGTTCTGCACATTGTTTGCTGGAACCTGTCAAGAGCTGTCATTCTTGTTCAAAGATATTCGCTTGTCCTCCGTTTCGGATTTGAACTCATTGGACACTTTCGATTTTATCCTGCAATTTGGTCTGAGTTCATCCTTGGATTCAACAGCCTCAATATTAGATTTTTTCTGGTTTTCTTCTGAAGCAGGTACAATTTTATTTTCTTCCGAACTCATCAAAGAATTCTCGATCTTTCTCGCACTGCCTTTTGTTCTGCTCTTCACTGTTCTTCGCATCTTCATCCAACAAACCGTCCAGACTGCGATCTTGGCCTAGGAAGTAGTGGTCATTGGAAGAGACTTCTCTTGATCCTGTTGATCCAGCAGCTCCAGCGAACGAGATCGCGTTGATGGTAAGGATGGCTGCCGCGGTGGCCTGCGAGGTACTGCCTGGTTGTTTATGTACACGCACCCACCGGATGCGTGTACATAAACTTGAAGCGCAGCGACGTGGGTGGCAGGTCCATCAACCAACGGGATGGACTCGACGACTTTCTAAGTCTACAACACGAAAATAGAACTTATTGCAAAATCATGATTCAGCGAGAAATGCGTTTCTCGTTTGCTTTCTTCGGTATTAGATAATACAAGGATATTCATAGTCTTATTTCTTTTAGATATCTTTCATATATCTTCAATCAAAATATTAAAAATAACTTTTAGAAAAAATAAATATTAATTTCGAATTTTCATTGATTCGTTATAGAATCTACTCTAAGTATATATATCGTATCATTCGAGAAACTAATATTTTCATTTATATTCCTACAATTCTAATATTGTGAATTTATCTCAAATTTTCTTATATCGAACATCGAAGAATTATCGGATTGTATCATGCAAAATTATATCGTGCAGTTTCACTATTTAGATCAATAAATATAAAATCAATAAATAAAATAAATAATATAAATACTATGTATGTAAACATTGACATTTACGTGTGAAAAATTAAAATTATTGCATTTAGTATATATATTTAGTTTTAGGTGTACAACTTTGCTTCCGCCGTTTTCCTAGATAGATGGCTTTAGCGGTAAGTGATGGTCGAAATAAATAGATCATAGACGTCATACAATATACTTGGGCATCTGTCAATATAACCCCATGGAAACATTAGTCGATTTGTGTCTGCATCATAAAGTTATTCTCGATTGAAAATGTCAATTTACGAGCCAAATTCTCGTCATTTGCGGGAGGTTTTAATTTTTTGCTTCAATATGAAGAAATCTGCGGCTGAGGCTCATCGAATGCTCTCAAATACTTATGGTGAGACCGCTATTAGTGAAAGAATGTGTCGTGAGTGGTTTCAACGCTTCAAGAACGGTGATTTTGACGTCCAAGGTCATGCTCTGTATTTGGTGGGACCAGCTCGGCGTAGTGTATTATGAACTGTTAAAACCGACTGAAACAATCACAGGCGATCGGTATCGAACGCAATTGATGCGTTTGAGCCGAGCATTGAAAGACAAACGGCCGCAATACAACGAGAGACACGATAAAGTGGTTTTGCAGCATGACAATGCTTGACCCCATTGCGAAAGTGATCAAGACATACTTGGAAACGTTGAAATGGGATCCTACCCCACCCATTCTCCAGACGTTGCTCCCTCTGACTATCACTTGTTTCGATCAATGGCACACGGCCTGGCTGACCAGCATTTCCGGTCTTATGAAGAAGTAAAAAATTGGATCGATTCGTGGATAGCCTCAAAAGATGACCAGTTTTTTCGAGGGATTCGTACACTACCCGAAAGATGGGAGAAAGTAGTGGCCAGCGATGGACAATACTTTGAATCATAAATGTATAACCAGTTTTTTACAATAAAGCCTCGAATTTCGGAAAAAAAACGGCGGGAGCAAAGTTGTACACCTAGTATATATATTTTTTAAATTTTTGTAAAAAATCAATTATAGTATTAACAAAATTTGTTATTAAGATTAAAAATTAAACGTAAAATCTTTATGTAATTTTGATTAACTTTTAGCAACGAGTATTATCTATTAGTTAAGAGATATTTAATTAAAGGATAATTTTTTTTATTCTACATATAGACTATAATAAACATGACATTCAAGTAGACAAAAATTTATCTAAATTCACCTTCACCTTAAATTATACGTCTACATCACAGACACATATATCTACGTGTAACATGGAAAAAGTGCAACGATATCAAAGATACCAGGGACTAATTTAGCACAAGGATTTAGCAAAAGCGATAGGATAGTAATATATTTTGCCACCGTTTAAACATTGATAAAGAATTTGTATCGCTGACTGACGTAATCGTGATTGTCATAGAGCGATTCACAATCTTGGCTGCGTAAAAACAAAAATTAACATTGCGTTAGAAGAGCTCGCTTCAAAATCGCATCGTAAATCGATTCGTTAGCGGCCAGTGTAACAAATTTGCTAATTTTTAGTAATTCGGATCATTAAAAATATTTATTATTATCTGAAATCGCTTAGCTCTCTTTTGAATATTTTTAAAAAATTTGAACTTTTTATTAAAAGATTTTCGGTCTATTACGATAAATCTAGTTTGTTATTTATTATTATAAATTTTCCTTGTGCAATTATTTTTAATAAAATTATTCCAAATTATTGATAAACTCTTTTTATTCATAATAATTGATTTAACATCAGATTATCAATATGTAGGTCAAGACTGAGTTCTTGGTATCGAGGTGTTAATGGATTCTGCAAATTTTAGATTTTTTTTCCTGGACATTGACGAATCGATTCGCTCAACTCAACGTTAGGGTTATATGTTAAATTACCAGAGATAATTACTTCGATATGGCTGTGGGCGAGCCGTCTAGTCACTCTCGCCCGCCCGTGGAATCTTTGTCATTGCCCTTGCTTTCGTTGCTGTGCATTCGCTGATAGTTCGGCGGCTGTCGCATATTCGCGTTAGCTGGTGTGCTCGATTGGGTCACGTCCTTGGGAGCCATGCTGCATGGAATTCCACTAGACAGATCAGAGGTATCTCATAGGTATCTCACCTCGCATAAATCTGCACAATGATGAAAAGCAACCATTAAATAGTTATCTTAAGTATTTATCATATATCTTTATATGTATATATTTGTATTATATTATTTTGTCAAAGTAAACTAATTAAATAATTAATGAAATTATTATAACAATTATTTTGTGGTACAGTAAACATGATTGTATTTAAAATTATATTTAAAATAAAATTATTAATCTTAGAAAGCGACTGATAAATATTTCAGCTATAATTTGTTTTAGAGAATAGAAATTGTGAGAATAGAAATTTTCTTTATTCTGATCAAAGTCATTTTCTCTTAACAAAAAAAAAAGAAATGTAAAAAAGAAATTAATTACTTTATCTTTCTAATTTGTCTACGCAGGCGTCTTGATATCTTGAAGTCATGAATCCAATGAACACTGCGCGCATATAAGTTCTTCAGTAAGTTCTTCAGGTTCCGGCCACTGAAAATTGTCAATGAGCGGGATTATGTTGCATTGTGATTGCAGAGCGGCAACAATTTCCTATAAGATAATAAAAAATAAATTGGTACTATACTTCGCAAAATAATAATTAAATACTCTCAATTTTAGAGTATTTTCATTTGCTGAGAAAAAAGATAATTAGTGAAAGGTATTTTTTATTTTCTCTTCTTTAATTTTAAATTTTCTAAAAAATGAATTGAGTTAATTGAGAATTTATTCGTTTCTTTTTTGCGACTTCAAAATTGATAAAAGCAATGAAAAAAGCAAGCATACATTTTAAATAATTTAATAGTGTATAATTAACCCTTAGTACACACAACTTTGGCAGTCCGTATCTACCACCACCAGGATATTTGTAATTCAGCGTTTTCTTTTGCTTGTTTCTCGGATTGTGATGCATCAATTTTAACAAATTTTTTTAATCTATCGTTTGAAGACTGAAAAAAAAAAGAATTTTTAAATTAGAAAGTCTAAAATGTCGTAGCACAAAAGATATTTTGCAATAAGTGAAAAGGGATCGGAAGAAAACGTGAACTATGAAAATCGGGTGAACTATGAAAATGAGGTTACGCTAACTCCACTGTGTGTACTGAGGGTTAAAGAAAACTGTAAAAATATCTCAATATTTTTCTAACAAAAAAAAATACGATGAAAGACTCACCCTATGTACCCTTGCACTCACTGTCTTATACACCTCTCCAAAGCCTGGGGTGTAAGTAAGAGGAGAAAGTGTTTGGCCTGCCTGACGATGCTCTGTAGCAAGTTGTTGTCAAACTTGCCGACCTCAAGCCTCTCGATGTCGATGAAAACCGTAAAACCCCAGCTGTAGATGTACCTTCAACAGACTCGCCAGTTGCGAGCCGTTCGATCTACAATAACTAATGAAGACATCAAGGGACATGTCAGGCGATTTGTATGAGCTTGTGCTGCATATTTTTGATGGCGTCAAGTATCCTGAGCCGTTGAATACTATTGGTGATGCTACTCCGCCAGTAATTGATCCTCCGAGAGATCTCGTATCGAGTCTTTGTCTACCCCGGCGTTCAGCACGCTATACATGTAGATGGAGAACTCCTGGCCGATTGACTACAAGAAGTTATTCAAGTTACCAGTGTCGCGACTACTGTAATCAGCCATTTTCTTTAGGTTCTGCAGCTCGCGAGCGAATCTGCGACGCATGATATCGTTGATCAGGCCGATATCCTCGCACAGATTCTCCTCCGTGAACTGCAGCAGTAAGTCGCCATCCACTCGGCTTTCCACAAAGTTTGGGGCTACCTCGGCGAAACCGATCTACTTCACCCATTCTCGGACATCCTTAGTAGACCATAAAAGCTTGCTGGCTGAATTTATGCGGAATTTCTTCGCCGATTAATCTTAAAGCTTGTACTGCGTATTTAGACGCAATCGCATTCGGATAACTGGCTACTTTCTTCAACGGCTCGATCGCGCCGATCGATTCGGAAGATATCAGTATTGCCTTGTTGCTTCTTGATTCCTGCTTCCAGAAGTGGAAAGCTGCCAGATTGCGAGCCTCCTCTCACTTAGAGCTCAGAACCGGCACAAGCCTTTCCAGCCAGTTCTTACTCTGATCATGTGCGTGCGCTAAGTTCGATTTAGCGAATTCGTAGGGATTGTGCGACGTGACGAAAGGTTCAAGGGTGCCGGACTTGAGGACGGCCGCCTCGATCTCTTTGTTGGCGACTAACATGGCGATCGATAGACAAGCGTAATACTTGATGTTGTCATCGTTGTGAAAAGCAAATGGGAACAATCACATTGGCACCTTCCGCTTGATCATCGCTTCTTGGTTCTCAGCTCTATCGCGACAGCGACAGGTTCGCTAACGCACCTGCACAATAACATAGAGTCTCCAAGTCATTTTGTCGACACTTAAATAGCATCGCGTCCAAACCACCAAGCCTGATGACGTCGCTGCAGGTGCCCTCGCTGTGCTTGAACAAATGCTCGAGTATCCCGACGCGCGCGTGATCCACCGAATTGGCGTTCTTCGTGCACACACATGCGACATTCACCACCTTCTCCAAGCCGTTTTCCACTACATGAGCGCCTCCGTAGTCAAGCATTGCTCCAATAACCTGGCCGATAAGAACTGCAATTCGTGATCATTCGCTACGCAATTTGACATGAGATCAAGATCGCCGCGCGTCCTTGTGTAGGCACTGCCTAAGCCTTCCGGATGATCTCGTTCAACAGTTGTGGCGCTTTGCTGCCGCTGCTACTGCTCTTGCCACTGTCGACGCTCAACTTTAACTGCTCCACGAAGCTGTCGAGCAGACTGCAATACTTGACGATGGCACAATCCGCGTCTTGCGGATTTGACTTGGAACAAAATAGATCCAAGTCATTCAACAGCAAGGACAAAAGCTCATCCTCAGCGGTCGGTAGTCGCATGCCGTTTATCAGTTGATTAATCGCACTCACAGCACTGATCATCGATTTGAATGAACTTACGCCCGATTTGAACGCAATCGTGATGCTCGATTGTGAGCTCGAAGCCATGTGCTTCTCGTGGTTGAAAATGCCGGTCGAGGTGACTGTCGCTGCTGTTACGCTGCATCGTTTTTTGCACAGTACGAAAACATTATCCGTTCATCAGTTTTGAAATTTTGAGAAAGTTCATCAAGGATATTGTTAAAGAGAAAAAAACTTGAGGATACCGAGTTTGACAATCATTAGGAACTCGGATTGAGTTGAATGAGAAATAGATGAACTTCAAATGCTTTAAAGGATGTTCTTCTGATTGATCTTACAATCATTAGGAATTTAATGTAAAATAGATAAAAAAATGGAGAAGGTTATCGGAAACATTGGTTTCTCATTCATCGTTATTAAAAAAAAACATTAGAAATCAGATTTATAAGTACATGTTTATTCTTAAAAATACAGAAAGATATTTGCTTAATTAAGTTTTCAGCGCAAGCAAGAATTTTTATATTTTTAAATTAAAATAAATCTATAACAATGTTTTTTTATTTCAAAATAAATTTTTACTAAATAAAATTATGTTATTATTTTCTTCAGTTTTATAAATTTTACACTTTGTTTACCATTCGCGAGGCTGCACTTCCTTAGCATCATCTTGAACGATTTGATGAGTATGATTTCGATGTTTTACACTTCTCACAGGCTTCTCGAATCATGCAAGTCCACTTTTCGATTGGGGTCTAACTGTGAGCTCGTCGGCGTTTAAATCGCTCGTTGCATCGCTTCTACGTTAAACAGCGATGCAATCTCAAGTCCCAAAAAGCAGCGCAGCCGCCGGCCGCGGTTTTTTAACATTAAGAATGGCGATTTACGATTTCGACTATCGGTTCGCGGACATTTTAACGCGCGTTCCTTGGTGAACCGCCAGAAGCGCAAATATAAACCGGGAAAATTATACGCTCCGCGTTTTTTCACAAAGCGATGCACCACGACTATTTCATCAAGATATTCGATTATCCGAAGAGAGTTTTATAGTTTTCCATATTCTTCCTAACAAAGTTTTCATAAAAAATAAATTCTATTTAAAATAATTTCGATTTAGCGTTTAGAGGCCATATTCAGGCCGAAAGTAGCCGGATTTAGCGTTTAGAGGCCATATTCGGAATTGATGAAGAATAGCAAAAACTTAACATTTTCCTTTTTGAGATACTCTGTTATTATTTTACATAGATAAGAAATAAAGTGTTATAAAGAACAGGTATATTATACATTTATCTCTATATATATTAGGTGTAGTAAAAAGAAATCCATTATTTTTCCATTCAATTTCATGCAAAAATAATAATGGATTTCTTTTTACTACACCTAATACATCTATTAATACATTATCTATTTTTCTACTTAACACGAGATATTATTAAATACTTCCTTTTTAGGTTTCTATATCAATGTCAGATATTTATATATATCATATCCACATTTTACATTAATATATTATAAAACCATTAGTACATTATAAAAATGGATAATAAATACAATATATGATCATAGCAACATAAAAATATATTATACATGCAATAAAAAAGAATACAATTTTGTTAAAGACTCATGTCGTTAGTCTCATTGGAGAAGGCAGAATCGCTGGATGGTCTAGGAGACATAGGTAGAGTAAGGCCGTCCTATCTTTGACGGTGGTCTTAGTCCTGATGGTTTTGACTCCGCCATGCTCTATATATTCACTATGTTACACTGCACTGCAACAAAAATATTATGCATTGTAGTAAAAAATGATACATTTAGTAAAAAATGATACATTTAAAAAATCCTGAAAAATAAGAAATTAATTTGATTAATTTCTTTTAATTAATTAATTCTATTTGAAATTCTATTTGAATTAATTCTATTTGAATTAATTCTATTTGAAAAATAGAGCTATGAACGAAAAAAGAGATGGCATTAGCAATATATAGGATGTAAATTAATTACATTTTTTTACTAGTATTTTATTCGGCATATTCTTATAATTAACTACATTTTGAAGTAAAAAATACTACTACAGTCTTTAAGTTAGAGTGAAATCGAACTTAGATAAACTTTGACAAGGAAAATTTGAAGCATTGATTATGGCTATTTTCTTTTTAAGAAACAAAATATTCTATTTTTTTTATTCATTGAATGGAGAAAGATAGAACAATGTTTATGTCGACTGTATCTTCTAAAAGATAAACAGCCTAAATGCCTGAGTTTTGCGAAGTAAATCAATTCAAAAATTTATGATTTTTCAAACTAAGACCGTGTCGTCGCCAATTTCTCACGTTCCCTTGGACAAAATTGCAAAAGTTGCGCGAGCGATCGCGAGTACTCACGAATACATGCTAGTATTCGCGAATATACGCGAGTACCAATACTATCAGATCGACGAGTGACAACACCTACCTTACCGCGTACCTTCTTCAACAGGGACGAGTTCGTATCCGTGCACAAAACGCAAAATATGAAAATCGCAGGGGTGCGTTCTTTTCCTCACTGGTATACTGGAACTTTCGTTGGATTGTTCTAAAACCATATATTTTGCAACGTTATAAACGATTGATCTCGGGTAAAGAACCGAATATTCGCTGAGCGCTCAGTCTTTGATGATCGCGATTATATTCCGCACTTGGTTTCAACATCGCGGCTATTTTGAGAATATGACTATTTATTAGAAGCATCAAGCTTTCTCAGACGCCAACAACAATCTCTGGCGAAGACGTAATATAGCGGAAAATTTAAATTGAAATTTGTGCGGATTTTAGTAACGCACCCTGTATACACATATATGATTGTACAACTTAATGGTTTTTAGTGTATATTTCTTGTTACATTTATTATTTGTTACATTTATTACTTATTTATTTCTATTACTTGCTTCTTAGTATATTTTTCTTATTACAATATATATTATTGATTACTTATTTCTATACATCTTTACATTATATTTATATTTTTTAACAGAAACAATAATTATACTCTGTATATATTACCAGAGGAATACATTGTTACCGATACCAACATTTTAATTACAATATTTACTACATACTAAGCGAAATTATTGACAACGTTAATACTACGATTGAGAGCGAAGTATAATTTTTATATATTTTTTCTTTGTAATAATCGTTTGTAATAACCGTTATTTTGATTAACATTGATAATGATCCAATAGAAATCGAAATATTTGTTTTTGTTTTGTTTGTTTATTGCCAGCAAATTAAAGTTTTATATTTTTAAATGACATGCTTATTTACTACCGTTTTCCATTTTTATTTTATACCGAGTAACCTTAAACTTGTAGCCTTTTCCTTTTCATTTTTTAATTTTATTGAGTCTTATTATAATCTAAGTATTTATTATTATAATGATATGCGTATCATTAAAAGAGGAAGCATAGAAATTTTTAATGGGAAATAGAGAGCTCCTCTTTTTGTTTTATGTACACACACACACACACACACACAC
>NW_012130093.1:696985-722478 GCF_000143395.1 Atta cephalotes | reverse complement strand
CACACACACACACACACACACACACACACACTACACACACACTACACACACACACACACACACACACACACACACACACACACACACACACACACACACACACACACACACACACACACACACACACACACACACACACACACACACACACACACACACACACACACACACACACACACACACACACACACACACACACACACACATATACACCTATATATATCATTTCAGATACCATTCTCTTTATATAGATAATAATGGTTTATTAAGATTTTTACGCTTTCCTATTTAAATTCATGTTTGTTTGTAAGTCTATGATCAGATATTATCGACAAACATCCACTCCTCTGATTAATATCTTTTAAAATGAATTCTAGTTTGAAGTTGCTTTTTTGTCTGATTGACATACATGGCATCACAATATCGACAACTGATCTTATAGACTACATCACATTTTGACATATTAGCCAATTTATCTTTTGCAGTTGTGATGTAAGCGTTTAGTTTTTTTTTTGGGATAGTTTAGTTGTAAATTAAATTTTTCGGCTATTGTTGAAAATTGTCTAGAAAAACCTTTTACAAATAGTATTATGAAAAACTTTTTTCTTTGAGGATGAATTCTATTACAGTTATTGAATTTATCATTTTTATTATTGTTATTTTCATATATATGATATTTTATTCTTTTATTACTCTTTCATTAATGTTGAATATGAAATCTAGGATAGTTATTATTTAATAAAATGTTAATACTATTTTTCAAGTTTTTTTTGTGATAATTTGGATGTGCAAATAAAATAATTTTGTCTACTATTCTATAAATTATTCCTTTTTTATGCTCAATCAGATGATGTGAATGTAATTAACAAAATATAATTTAAATTGGACTCTCAAACTTTACAATAATACATAACAATAAAATTAAAGCTAATGAGAGTCGCGGGAAAAGACGCAAAATAAAATACTTCCAATTGATAAAAGATATGCAGCTTTATTCCGAAATCTTAAAAGTTTTCACTTTTTTTGGAGTCATCATCAGCAAGTTAAACATAATTAACAATCAATGTTAAATGATCTGTCCTTGACGAGTCACAATTGTTAAGATATCTGCCTGAGAATATGGCTTTAAGGAATAAATCAAATTTAATTGAATGTTCTTCTCTGATTAATTTTATATCCAAAGAGTTTAATTGATTATTATTTTTTATTTTAATCGTAAACTTTAGATGTTCATCTAAGGAGTTGAAAACTTCCAATATGTGATTTATCTTGTTGAAGGAGTGGCCAATAATATGTCGTCCATATATACCTGAAATAAAACAGGATTCCGAATGATAATCGTTCTAATGCTATCCCTTTCAAATCTTGCATCACCAAATTCACTATTATAGGTGATAGTGGAGAATCATGGATACATCAAAAATTTGTTTATAAATGTTTATTAAACGTGAAAAACGTTGTATAATCATTCTAATTACTAATTCCTTCTTAGGAAATGATGTATTTTTTCTTATAAATTACATCTTTTCATGACACTATTTATCGCTGAATAGATATATTTATGAATAAAACAATCACATCCAAAGATATTAATCTGTAGTTATTATTTATTTTTATATCTTTTACTTTTCTACCAATTGATAACTATTTTTTAAATGACTTGAAGCTTGTGATGATGTTTTCAATAATGATACTATGTAAATAATGTTAATAGAATGAATTAGAATAAGATGACCAAGTTAAAAAGGTCGAAACGTATATATTAATATTAATAAATTATTATTATATTTAATAAAAGTTTCGCAAATAACATCCAGCGCGGCTCGAATAGCTTGATACTTCACAATTATTAAATTAATATTCTTAAGAGCCTTGTTAGAATACAAAAAAAAATACAAAACTTTAAACATAAAAGGAAACTTATTATTCAAACATTTAAAAATTTATTTTTTGTAATTAGGTAATGAATATAATATGTAGGTAATATAATGTAATATGTATTAAAGTTATGCGATGTAAAATAATATAAGATAATGTTATATAATGTAGAAAGTAATGTTATACTAATAAAAATTATATTATGCAAATAAAATGTCTTATATATAATATTATGTATTATTTTTATTAAATATATTTCAGAAATCATATTTATATTTATTATATTAATAAGATTGCAAATACTAAATAAATATTAAATAAAATCATGTAATGAAAATACTATTTTATACATAATATTATATTATTATGTTTTAGTTACTTGCAATCCTTTAAATATAATAAATTTAAATAATATTTTTGAGAAATACTTTAAGTTTATTCCAATATAAGTTTTGTAATCTGTAAATAAATCATAAGATTCTTAATAAATTTATTTAACTTCAGATTGAGAAGATTATGGGCAACAATATTTCGAAAAGATTTCAGCTATTTTCGTAAGTTTTTGGTAATATTTCAAGATTGTAGATTCTTTCTGTAATATTTTAGCAACCTTTCAATAAGGTTTCATATGTAAGAATCGCAGATATTTTGTTATACCAGAGCTGTCTCAGAAATGTTGCAGATGTATTTCGCAACTTTTCTGAAATGTTTCACTTTTCAATTGAAATATTTCTAAATTATTTCTAAAAACTTTCAGTGTTGTATATAAGTAGGATTCCTTTAAATATAAATGGAAAATTGATATTATCCAATTTCAGATTTAAAAATAGTATAGTAATACAAATAAAATGTTATACAAATAAAATGTTATTGTCTTACATAATTACTTTTATTAAGCATATTTAAAAAATATTATTTACATTTATTATATTAATGAGATTCCAAATACTATATAAAATTTTGCAATGAAAACACTATTTTATACATAATATTTATTGTAATATTTTTTAATTATTTGCAATCCTCTGCATATAATAAATTTAAATTAAATAAATAATAAACCATTTTTGAGAACTTTTTAAGAAAACTCATTAAATGTAATGCTAAGTTAATCTCATTTTAACAATAAAACCATTATAGCGGAGATTTATCGTTTATATAAATCTCTCAAAACAATATTATATACATATTATATATGCAAGAGAAAATTACTATAAAAAAACAGCAAAATTTATATTGCAGATACGAGATAAAATTACTCAACTGTAAGAATATTATATTTAGAATATTTTCTTCTTAATTTAAGAGAATTCCTCTTGAAGCCTTATATAAAAAATAAAATTCTCTAAAATTTATCAGACTTTATTAATACTAAAATTATTTTTGTAGAAATAGCTAAAATCTTTTTGAAATATTGACTGTAATCCTCTCAATCAAAGTAACTTTTTAATAATATTTCAAAAAGAATCTATTTGTAACTTTTCAGCATCCTTTCAATAACGTTTCATGTGCAAGAATTACGGACATTTTACTTCCAAAACTGTTTCAGAAATGTTGCTGACATATTTTAGAACTTTTGTTTCACTTTTTAAATTATTACTCATATATATTTTGACAGAGCATTATTTATAATGCAAAATAAATTAAAAGTATTTAACAAATTAAAAAATACATTGCATATAACTAATAAAGATGTATTATTATAAATTTTATTTCACTTTGACTTGATTTTGTGCTTCTGACGCTGCTGTTTGAGCCATGTTTATCTCCTTTATTCTTTTGTGCACCATTCTAGGTTGTACTTCCATGAATATTTCCATTATCTTATGATTAGTGTAGATGTATTTCTGTACACAATTATTTATGCAGAGCTCCTACAATTTCAGTTAATTGAATTTTATGTTCAATACAATTATACAATTCAATATACTTTCATGAAAATACTTACTTCATCAGAAGTAATTTCTCGAGACAGGAAAGTATTTGTACATTTTTTGAAACACATTTCAGATATTTGATTGTACAGCAAAAGAAAGTCTTTAAACTACTGAAAACAAATTTCTTGTTAACATATATTTAACATGATTAATATATCATTTATAACAAAAAATTGTATAGACACAATATAAAATTATTGGTTAAGTATGGACGAGCAATCAAATCTTAATAAATGTAATATTAAAGATATGTACATTTCTTAGTTGTAATGCATCCATGTACACAGTTGAATATTTTTAACACGCTATAATTGTATTTGGTAATTATTTGGATTATAAAACTTGATAAAAATATACTTATTCGATGCGTTTTCATTCGAAACAATAGAATCCGGTAGAAAAATGCGGCGGTCTGCCCTGCAAAGCAAGATATCAATTGTATAAGCTTTCTATTAGCCTAGCAAGTTTACATTGAACATTTGATACGCGAGGATATTAAGAATATCCTCTTCATCTTGAATTTTGATAAAAATATATTCATTCGATGTGTTTTAGCGTAAAAATAAATAAAAGATAACAGTTCAGCTTCCGTAGCCCAAAAATCAATAAAATTGAAATTATCGACGCATTTCTGCATGAAACGAAACAATCTAGCAAATAAAGTGTTGCTCTGCCTCGCAAACCAAGATATTGGCTTAGTTTTCACCGAGGAAACTGTCATTCGATTGTAACAGGGGAATACTCGACTGTAGTTGGTTGGTTCTTACATTCTAATCCGGATTAAATTCTCAGTGGAAACTAGGCCATTATTCGTTAAAGTCAACAATCATTTAGGTTAAAAAATCTATTATTGATTCCTTTTTTTAAGCGTCCACGATACTAGAAATCAGTCCGAAATCTCGGCTGAAGAAAAAATTAACCAATTGCAATGATCATGTGACAAATTGTTCAAATGTGATTGTTAATTTTTTCTATGTCCGAGAATTCGAACCGATTTCTAGCATCGTGAACATCGGTCTTCAAACCTGTCTCAAAATTCCGTACAGCTGGGAACATAATAAAAAGCATAGGAACAGGGAATAAAAGATTGCATCCTATTAGAAAGCGTCTATATCCATTCTATATTATTCATGATTTCTGATAAGTTAAATCGATGAGCC
The DNA here is from genome assembly GCF_000143395.1 of Atta cephalotes. Classification (NCBI taxonomy): domain Eukaryota; kingdom Metazoa; phylum Arthropoda; class Insecta; order Hymenoptera; family Formicidae; genus Atta; species Atta cephalotes. The sequence continues at coordinate 717,503 of NW_012130093.1, read as the reverse complement.
AATCAGGATGTTTTAGATTATGTAATCTAACAGAAATGGAAATAACAATAAACTTATCCATAACCTCGCAATAAGGTGAATTTCAACCGGTAAAATGACTTTATGGATAAATTTAATGCTATTTCTATTTTCGTTAGAGTACTAGATCTAAAGTAGTATCCTGATTGGCTCATTAGCTTAAGTTCACGTATCATAAGATTATTGTTACAGAAATTTTGTCTGCGGCAGTCTTGTCTGCGCATCAGCGCGATGTTAATTGCGCGTAACGCGTGCAATAATATCCAATGACAGTATACCTTTAGAATAAGAATATCGGTAAAGCTCATTGTATCGCGTGTTTGTCGTGCGTGACAAATATCGCACTGGCGTGTCAGAGGCAATTAGGGAATCAATCAGGATACTTAGATCTAAGTAATCTAATGGAAATAGAAATAACAATAAACTTATCCATTTCTTCGCAATAAGGTGAATTTCATCCGGCTGTGGTCAAAGTCTCGCTACAAATGCTTTGAAGCGTTTGATGGACCAATTAGAAGAAAGAATTTTACAAACTGACAAAAAGACGCTTCAAAACGTTTGCAACATCGCGTTGACCATACCTCAAGAGCCATTAAGATTATGGCTATAACTACTATCATAGTTGGCGTGATAGCCAATCAATGTTTCGTTAGCTCGAAAATAATAGATAATTTCTACTGCGCGATAAAAGTTGAATTCAGTCTAACTTTTGCCGCGCGGCGAAAGTAATATTACATCATTTCTAGAAATTTTGCATGGTGAGGCTGATTTAAAAACATAGAATTATTGGTTAGTGCGAGCATTGTCGCGTTCTGTGTGCGGAAGCCATTATTATTACACACAGAAATTTTGTGTGCGGCAGCCCTTACACCGAGCATTTGATACTCGTAAGATTGCGTTTGGAAATATTACTTAGGAGGCCTTATTCTTGAATAATATCGCATACAAAAAACTAGGGAAATATTATAGTATGCGTTATATATACTATAGCATTTCTCTAGTTTTTCATATGCGATACTTTTCAAGGCTATGTTCCAAAACTTATTCTCTGAGGAAGATTTTCAATATTTTATATGCTATACTTTATATGCTATAGTATACGTCACGTGTACTATATATTTCGAGTAAAATTTTCCTCAGAGAGGAAATTTTGGAATAGCCCAAGAATAAGGCCTCTGATGTCTCGTGTATCATCTTATCCTTGTTTAACATTGGGTGAACAACAAGAATGAAACGATATGCGGGGGAGGATTCGATTAATATTTCCGAACGCAGCCTAGAGCATATGTACATACATTGTATACATACTGCTGATAGTATACATGAGCACGCAATTTCCGCTTTTGCCTTAATATGACGAGCCAATCATCGATCATTACCTTGTTGGCCGTACTCTTATTATAGGTACTCTATCTGAAAGCAGTCAACGCAAGTTACAGACCTAGGCCCTAGCTTTGTCATATGATAAAAGATATGTAGTAATGACTGCGTATAAATGAGATATGATATAATTGTTATATCGTTTTGTAAGTCATTTTAAAAACGAAGTGAAAGTGATTCCGATTAATTTCAATATCGCGACGTGCTTAATTTTTTTCAAGACATAAGTGTCATGTCTCAAGAATCGAGTTCGACGATTGTTGAATGGAACGAATCTGAATTACGCGTATATTACATTTGCAGAATATTGTAATCTGTTTCTCTTGCTTAAGAAGCAAGTTAAAACAGATTTCAGGAACATGCGTTAATTGTTGAAGCGTGAATCATACCAATTATATTATACTGGTTATATATCGAGAATCATATTTTGATCATGGAGGTTATTGATATCAATTAATGGAATTAAATATACGATTAATGAAAGTTGGATAGTGTTGATAAATTTATTTAGCAAAAATAGGATTGAAAACACATTGTTGTATCATGGAGAAATTTATGATCGACTTAGACAAAGTCCTCAATGATTTTGAATTCAACGAAGGTAAGTATACATTTTTTCGAAGAAAATAAATTTTAATAGTTGGAAGATCCTTTATATATTTGATATTTGAATTTTCAAGTTTATACTTGATTTATCACAAAAGATTTTTGGATTTGCATTAAATTTAAATTTGATAAAAAATTCAAATTGGCAGATCCAATATGATTATTTTTCAATTGCAAAAATAATTATGAAACTAAAGATGTTTTCGATATTGAAAAGTAAAGTCCCAGACATGATGCAAGCAATAGCAATAGTGATAAAAATAACATGATTTCAACCTAACAGAAACCAGAATACATAGCTCCTAATAGATTGAAATTATGTAATTTCGCTATTGTTATTCCCTTGCATTGTGTCTGAGGCTTAATAGCGTTTTCTATTGAGAGAACTACCCAATTAGAGCAGGATTGTAGTATACATGCTTATTAAATGTAAATACAGTATAAAACTAGTATAGGAAACATCATGACATATACGTATACAGGATGAATCAAAGTTGTTAAACTTTTTATCCTCTGCAAACAAATTATCGACTTCATGTCTAATTGAATTATAATGTGTGCAGAATTATTTTCTCATAGGGTCAAAAAGTTGGTTCAACGACTCTGATTCATTCTGTATACGTGTATGCCATTGGTGTTTCCTATCTAGTTTGCCCTGTACAAGCTAAACTGTTCTTATATGGTAATGTAATATATGTGTATAATAATTGTTTTTACTATGTGTGAGCAATAAAATGTATTTTATATATGTCAAGAAATAGTTGAAACGTATGAAGACGTAGAAGACGGAGAATTTCATGTATATAATGTGAATATAGATAATATAATGCCACTTAAATAAATATTTTTTTAATACATTTATAATTTGCGAAAAATATCCTTTAAATAATGTATTAAAAAAATAAGGTTTTAATAACCAGCTATGTTGCACTTTTTAAATAATTAATAAAAGATTGAGCATATATTAGATATATATGCTTTTACCGCGACATTTAATTGATATTACACACACACACGCATACGCGCACACATATATATGCACGTACATGACATTCAGTAATATTGTTTGTGCTGATGTCACTTTATAAAAGGCTGCTCGTATCGATGTGAACCTGACGCTCAATTTTATCAAAAATAAAAATTAATACCGTAGGCCGTTTGTACTTCATTTACCGATCATTATTTCGTTTGTACCTCCAACAGTTAAACAAAAAGTGAAAAATAAAAAATGGCCAGCGCGCAACTTTAAGATTTTTTTAAATTTCATTCATGCTCGAAAGAGAATCGTTTGTACCTGTCTTTTTTTTACCTCAAACGATTCGGAGATAACGAAAGTAAGAGAGGGGAATATAATACAAACGGGTACAAACGAGTCTGTTTCGAATGCCGTTGATCCCATTTCGATGTTTTTTAAAAATGGCTTCCCCTCTTGGCGCATTTTCGAAATTTTGAAATCGCAGTATTTCCGGATCCTTTGAGGTACAAACAAAAATAAAAGAGGTAAAATAACGAAATAACGATGATTTCGGAACAAATATGTTAAACAGTTATATAAAACTTAAGTGAAATGCATCCAATGACACACTTCCAGCAAACTATTATTCAATAGTATTATGTGTTATGAGTTATAAAGTCATTAGGAGTTTTTTTGAGTTTTCGGTTTAGATGTCCTCTAGCCATAAGACGATTTATTCATATATTAGAATCATTACTCAGCCTATTTCTATAAGCTTTAATATATGAGGATATTTTTCTTCTTTAACGAAGGGTATATTTAAGTCTTGGTGTATTATTTCATTGGAGATGAACTATGGAGCATCAATTATAATACGCAATATTTTTTATTGAAATCCCTGTATGATTTGGATATTAGAATGAGAAGTATCTCAGAGCTGTATACCGTATATCAAGATAGACTTTAGAATAGCTTATACAGCAAAAGCTTATTAACAAGACTTGTGGTTTAACATCCAATACATTTTTTGATATCGAATTGTTTTTTTTTTAAATAAATATTTCAGCCCAATCGTCTGTCCAAATATAAATCAAGATATCTAACATTTGATTGAGGCATTTAACGTTATTTAGTTTGATGGGTGAATAAGTTTCGTGTCTCATTGAAAAGATAATGCACAGATTTGGTTTCATTAGCTTTAATTCTCCAGTCAGTCATCCATAAGGCTACTTTATTAAGACTATTTTGCAGTATCTGAGAGGTCTTTTGGAGTCTGTGATGCTAGAACTACTATATCATCAGCAAAAGTTTCAGTAATGACAGTCTGCCTGATCAATAGGTAGGTCATAGATATACAATAGATATAAGAGAAGTCCCAGGATGCTATCGTGGGGCACATATTGGATTCCAGTTGAAACTTCCCCGGCTGATTAGGAAATGTCGATCTTCAAGGTAAGATTTTAAGATGTTAAAGAAGCAAGAAGAAAGGTCATTTTAACTTTATATAATAGTCCATCGAACTCTCTCAAAAGGGAAATATCCAAGAAGACTGCAGAACAATACTTATTTTTAAGTGATCGATGTATTTTATTATATATATATATATATTTTATTATATATAATCTGTGTACTTGGTCTATAATTCCATGCTTAAATCAGAAACCAAATTGATGATCCAGTATCACTTGCTTCTCATTTATGATAAGTATCTAGACACAAGTAATGATTCAAAGACTGGTCGTCTGAATTGATAACAGGCTAATAGGTATAAGATTTAGGGTCATCAAGATTTTTACCAAGTTTAAGAATCATTTTGATTAAAGCGGTTTTCCATGGTGGAGGAATAAAGTTTAGTCTCAACATGGCAAAAAGTTGTGTAAGATGTACAATTCCTTTATCAGGAAGTTTCTTCAGAATTTGATCGGTTATAAGGTTATAACCAGGAGCTTTCTTCTTTTTTAATTTTTTAACTATACTCAAGACTTCCGATTTATTAATTTTATCAATTCTTCTTTTTCAGAATAAAGAGTGTTTATAGTGTCCAATATCTTTTTCTCGTGTTCTGAAGTTTCCATATAAGAGAGATGTAAAAGTATTTTGTAGATAGTTAATAAAGATGATAGCCTTTTCGATCAGATCGAGGCCAGTCACTGTTTCCATTTCGGAGTGGCGGAAATGCCAATGTTGGCTGTTTTAGCTTTTTAAAGACCTTTCATGAATAATCGCTTGTAGCAATAGCGTCAAAGTGCTGCAACTATTGTACATTATTATTTTTTTTCTTAGTAAGAGTGCAGTTAAGTTCCTTAATAGCCCTAAGATGGGCTTTTAAGAAAGGACATTTGTTGCCAACGTAATTTTACGTACTTTTCTTTTTTGTTTGACTTTATTCAGAATGATTTTAAAGAATATTAATTTGCTATCTTTATTTTTATTTACTGGAATTGATTCCCAGGCTGCATATTGTACCGATGTGATTGAAATTCGACCGCAGAGATTATTTTTTTCGGTTTTTAGTCTTATTTTTGTGTCCAGAGAAACGTTAAGAAGAAACATTATCCAATTAGTCCTATTGTTATATAGGGTACATTTCTGAAGTTTCAACAATACCTTACTAGCTAAATACATTACAACTGGGGTGTGATTAGAGGAAAGTTCAAGACATGTTTTGCATTCGATATAATTATTAAAATAGCCTTTTGTTATAAATAAATCAATAAATTCAGGTATGTTACTTCTGTCCGTTGGCCATTATGAGGGATATTCTGAAGATATCGTATTTCCAAGCAACTCAATAGTTCTAAATTCACGTCCTCTGAGAAGAGTCGAGAACCTATTAGACATGCTTAGCATTAAAATCGCCACCAGCAAACCATGTTCCAAGAGTTTTGAAAAATTTTGTGAAATGCTCACTTTTTATGCTGTGTTTTATGTTTTGGGGGGCATTATACACAGTGATAGCCGACACAGTGATAGGACTTAGCCATTCCTCCACTATAACATTTGTCGCTTGAATCTGTTCGTTCCGATAGTGATTCATAGCTTAATCTTAATCTTTAAGATTATCGCTGTGCCTCCGTGCGCCGTTCCATCAGAATGAGTAGTGTGATAAATACTACAGTTAGGGATCTTAGCATGATTCCTTTGTAATGAGTTTCAGACATGAGCATGATATCAATGTCATGACTATGACTTGAGGAAGATTTTTAATTTTTCAATATGGTGTGATAGCCTCTTGATATTCCAGAGAACAAACTTAATATTAATGAATTTTGATTTTATACATGAGATCCGTTATCATGGCGATAGTTATTTGGTTTATCATAGATTGGAATAAGTTCTTAACATCTTTTATATCATTGAGATGTATTATTTCCCTCTCTAGATTGAAAGGTTAAAATTTCCAGTATAAGTTTAAATCCGCTGTTTGCTCATAGGTGGCATTATTTGGTTTATCATAGATTGGAATAAGTTCTTAACATCTTTTATATCATTGAGATGTATTATTTCCCTCTCTAGATTGAAAGGTTAAAATTTCCAGTATAAGTTTAAATCCGCTGTTTGCTCATAGGTGGCATTAGTGCGTACAAAGCTACCCTGAGCACACAACACACTTTTTTTTATGTGTTTGACATCTGTCAACATTAACCAGTGCACATCGTCAGCAATTTCATACAACAACATACATTTTTTCTTTCCTAATCATGTCTAGTTTTTTGTTAAAAAAAAGCATATGCGGGAAGCTTTGCTTTTCTGTTTCAATTTGATCGGCTGCCGAATCGCATCGAATGCTTGTGGAGATCTATGGCGACAATGCTTTATCGGAAACAACGTGCAGAGATTGGTTTCGCCGATTCAATGACGACAATTTTGACCTGAGTGACAAGAAGCATGAAAATCGGGAGGAAGATTGAGAACTGTTAATTGCAGGCTCTTTTTGAACGAGGACGATACCCAATCGCAAAAAATGCTTGCCGAGCAATTGGTGTTTCTCAAGCAACCATTTCCATGCGGCTACATGTCATAGGGAAGGTACAAAAGATCAAAAAATGGGTGCTGCATGAACTGAACGATAGGCAGATGGAGCGATGCCAAAACACATGCCAAATTCTGCTTGCCAGACAAAAAAGAAAGTCGTTCCTGCGTCGGATTGTGACAGGCGATGAAAAGTGGATCTATTTTCAGAATCCTAAACGTAAAAAATCTTGGATTGATCCCGCCTAATCATCAACATCTTCCTCAAGACCAAATCGCTTCGGACGGAAGACGATTCTGTGCGTTTGATGGGATCAGGAGGGTGTCATCTATTACGAGCTGTTAAAACCTGGTGAAACTGTTAATGCTCACCGCTATCACCAACAACTGATCAAATTGCACCGTGCTCTGCATGAAAAAAGGCCGCATTATCGGAAAAGACAAGCTGATTTTCCTCTACGACAACGCACACGTCAATAATGGTCCAAAACTACTTGGAGACACTCAACTGGGAAGTGCTACCCCATCCCGCTTACTCACCAGACCTAGCACCTTCTGACTATCACCTGTTTTCGTCGATGCGCCACGCGCTCGATGAGCGGCACTTCGATTCTTACGAAGACGTTCGAAAATGGCTTGATGGTGGTTTGCCTCGAAAGATGAGGAATTTTTTTGGCGTGGTATACACAAATTGCCCGAAAGATGGGAAAAATGTATAGTTAGCGAGGGCAAGTACTTTGAATAAATTGTTTTTGCTTCCTAGGAAAAAAAATGTGTTTTTCTGACTAAAAAACAGCGGATTTAAGCTTATACACCTGGTATTATTAGGATTAAAATTAGAATTAAAATTAGAATTATTAGAAATTGATTTTTCGTTACATTATCATAAAATAACATATCAGTTGAGGTATGTTTTGAGTAACGGGAATTCTCTAGATCTAAAAGATGGAAACTTTTTTTTTGTAACTCCTTATGTGATAGATAGCATAGCCCTTATAATTAGCCGGGTTTCCATTAGGACACACTAATGTGTGTCCTAACGTGCTCTGAACGGCCTTTCCTTGGATCTTTCCCAGTTTATTGAAGTATGATCTCCAGCATACTTAACACATCTAGATCTTCAATAACAAAAACCTTTTGTGCTCATACCTTTGATAATTTGCGCACTGAGGATTCTGTCTTTTAGATTTCGACGCTTTGAAAGGAGATATTTAACGTTATAGATTTTTATTTCCCTGGTTTAAGATCGATAAACGTGCATAAACGTTTTTTTTTTATTTTCTATTCTTTATGTTCTAGACATTGGTTACTTTATGTCCAATGGTTTCGATTGCTAATTTAATTTCTTCTGGGTCTGTAGAAGGATGGATATTTTTTAGCACAACACGGAAACTTCTTTTTTGTTTAGTTTATATGTATGGAATTCCGTTCCTTTTTTAATGAAGTTCCTTAATAATCAGTATATAGGCTTCAATTGTTTTTGGCTGAATTTTCTTTTGCTCTTATTTTAATTTCATACTCATTTTTAACAATTTCATGAGAAGAGTTCTTAATGGTTGTTAGTAACCTTATTAATAAATATTAATAAATATTAATAAATATTAATAAATATATGGTAGTGGCTTAATATTTCTATTTCTAGCAATAGTTGTATTATTTGTATTTTCTTTTTCCATCGGTTTTGAATTGTCAAGAGCAGAGAATCTATTAAGAGTTGAGACCGGAGCACTTAACCAATAACTATTAAATTTCGCTTGTTTTAACATTCTCGACAACATCTGGGTTGTTACGTGATCTCTATTTATCAAGTGTTTTTTTCCACTTGTTTCTGTCCTCTCTAGTAGATTTAATTTCATTTTCTGTCTCGTTGGTAAATCTTGATGCATTTGACAAGTTGTTGTTTCTATAAGAAATACTGATGGTCGACTAAATGAGGATAAATCTAGCTGTTGATAAGATTCAATTCTCATTCTGGATACAACAATTCTGCCTGAGGAGATCTTGGTGTCAATGAGCTTCTCCCAAAAGTCTCTTTTCCATTTTCATTTTCCCTTTTATTATCCTTTCATCTTCTTTTGGAAACAATACCCCCCCCCCCTCCCCCTCAAAATCCTTGGGATCTGTCTCCTTAGAATATGGATTACCCAAGTCAATGCCTGGTATATCTGGGGTATTAATTTCTGTTTTTTTATTGTTCTATTGCGGTTTTTGGTCCACCCCAAGTATATAATTTCCCTGGTATTCTTCGGCGAACCGACGAGCATTTTCCAATCTGTCACCTGGGGAGACGCCTGATGGGAGACCGGCAATCTCACACGAGACACAAACATTAACAAAAATTTTAAGTATTCCGCTCATTTATTATAATGACACAACTTGGATAACTAGAAGTATTCTTTTAAGTACATAAAAGTGAAACATCTTTTAATGCCAACAATATTGTATAGATATCTAATCCGATCAATAAAAATTAAAGTAACGATAAAAATAATTATAAGTAGTAACGACTGAATCGTTATCGTTATAGCAAAAATATAACGACGTTATTGTTAAAGACAGAAAAAAGTAACGGCGTTACAAGTAAAATGTTACTTTCCAACTCTTCTGCTCATACATAGTAAAAACAATTATTATATACCTTGATCAAAAAGTTCTCGGATTTCATTTAGAAAATTCAAAATACAAGTTTTATTCATCAAAAGTGATATTGTCCCCTTCAAAGTCCCCATCGACTGCAACGTACGTATGCCAGCTCTCGAAATATTTTTGGAACTCTATTGTCGGTATAGCCATCAGAGCCGTCTTCGATTTTTCCATTACCTCCTTTCGGCTATTAAAATGCGTTCCCCGTAATGGTTTTTTGACTCGATCGAACAGAAAAAAATCGTAGGAAGCTATATCTGGTGAATTCGATGGCTGTTCGATGATATTCATTTCGTTCTTGGTCAAAAATTCACGGATAATGATGGCACTGTACGACGGTGCGTTATCATGGTGCAAAATCCACGAGTTGTTTGCCCACAAATCCAAAATCGAAAATACGTGCAGAGGTAGATGTACTCAAGATAGCGTAACTTTTACAAATGTCAAGCTATGGTGATAAAATTTGGTGGGAATGTCAATGATAGATGTGGCAACCTAACCAGAAAACAGAACTCAAATTAGCCGACTCAGAGCATCACCTGGTAATTCCGGGAACTTTTGGATCAAGATGTGTCATATACCTATACCACTTTTATACTATACTTATGTATTTAAGGGGATCCTAAAATCGTCTGTATTACCGATTAAACGCAATAATTTTTGTATAATAATTACTTTTTTCTTGTTTATTGTTAAATTTGAAAATCTTTTTCCGGGATTAAAGCATTAATACGTATCTGTGAAGTGGAGTTTATGCCGAGAATGAAAAAAATTATTTAAAATGAAATCTTTATCATTTTTTAGTCCAATATGGCATTAGAGCTGTCAATATCGTAACATTTGCTTGATATAAAAGCTTTGCAATTTATACTTACGAAATTATGGTCCGGATACGTAGTTTGCATGAACAAAGTTGAGTTCTTGGAATTAGATTTAGACACTTTATCGCGACAAATTTATTATATGAAAATTGACATGAACGTGCGACTGTATGTATCATACTTGGTGTGAGATTGATGTGATAGTATATAAAGATGTCAATATACTGTAAAACAGCTTCTGTTTGATGATCTCGTCGGAGTTTAGGCTTCATTTTAAGGTTCTGTTAATAAGCATGTACAATCCTACTACAATCCTGCTCTTATTGGGATGATAAGTTGCAGATTGTACAAATTCTTCGACTTGCGATATTGTAAATTTTAAACGTAATGTTCAGATTTATTGGAAGTGCAATATATTTATGCAGTGCCATATATTTATTAAAAATATATTTCTCATTTTCTTTTGGATTCAAGAAATGAATAAATAATTGCTTCAACATTATGTTTTTTATACAGTTGCATAACACGAGCTAAGTTCGGATTTAAAAACCGAATAAATTATTGCTTTATTAGTAGATATTTTATACGGCGTAAGTCACAATTTATTCGTTTCTTATATCTGAATTCGCATACATTTAATGTTTAGTTTACGAATAAAAATTGGTATATGAAAACGTATATGAGACGGTCATCGGAAACGGGAATTATACACAAAAAATATATGTTTAATATATCTACTTTATAATATACCTGTTATACGTTATATTTTAGAAATATATGTATTTGATAATATTTTTGAGATTTCCACGGATCCTTTCTATATAAAAATTATGCGTTTCGCGAGTTTCTTCCGTGTCCATTCTTGAAATGCTAACGTTTCGCGAACCTTGCAGTTCACTTCATCAGGGCGAGAAGCAGCCTGAGCTGTTCCTCCGGGTGATTCCCCTTTTTATATATTACGCTATTTGTTGAAGCGATCGTTCCCCTTTTTATATATTACGCTACTTGTTGGAGTGGTGGAGGGAAAGAAGAAAATTGTGGGTGGGGGTGAGGGAGAAATCGGTCAGTCTCTCATTAACCGGGAGAATAGTTTTCCATGTTTTATTTATGTTGTAGCCATTATCTCTATTTAGATTGTTAAGATGTTTTTGTATCTCTATAGCTTCTCTATACTTTCTTGGATGTATGTAATGTTGGCTGTTGTGGTCGTTTTGTCAAAGTATTTGAGATTCTATTTCGATGTTATTGTGTTCTGATAGTGCTGATTGACATGTTTTAACCTGACATCACGTTGGTGTTCTTTTATCCGTAGGTTGATCATTCTCGCAGTTTCTCCAATGTATACTTGCCCGCAGGAACAAGATATTTTGTATACTTCTCAGGAGCTAAGTGGAGGTCTTTGATTTTTAGAATTTCTTAAGATTTCCTATCCTTTTAGGTGGTTTAAAGATAGTTCGGATTTGTTTAATATTCTGCCAATCCGATTTGTTATTCCTTTCACATATGGGAGAATAGATAGAATCTTCTTTGATGAATAGATAGAATCCTGTTTGATTGTGTGTCAGAGACTGTTGTCTTGTTTGCATGTTTATTGATTGTTTTGATTATATCTTTTTTGTCGTGTCCATTTTTCTTGAGTTCTGTCTGTAGATGTTCTTTGTCAGAGATGGTGAAAGCTCTATGTACAATGAATTGATTGTAGACTGTTTTTGTGCTGGGTGGTGGTGTGACTCGGCATGTAGGTATCTATCTGTGTGTTGGTTTTCTGTATACTTGATGACCTAAGGTACTGTCAGCTTTTTTAGAGAACATCTAAGAAGGGAAGTTTTCTGTTTTTTTCTATGTCTATAGAGAAGTGAATATTTAGATGTTGATTGTTGAGGAAAATAAGGAATTTACGAAGTTCGGCTCTGCCGTGTCTTCATCGAATGTGTCATCTATATAACGGAATCAAACTTCTGGTTTTGAGTGTTTTTTTGAAGGTCTCTTTCTCAAAATGCTCCATGAAGATGTTGGCGATTACAAGAGAAATAGGAGAGCCTATTGCCGCTCCTGAAGTTTGTTCATAAAATTGGTTATTGTAGGAGAAGTAAGTGGTTGTTAAGCAGTACTCTATTAGCGAGGTGAGGTCGGAGGGAACTTCATGTAAGGCCTTTATTATGTTTAATGTGTCTTTTATAATTAATGTTTTTTTATAATTAATGTATCTTTTGGGACTTGTGCGAAAAGGGATTCTATGTCGAAACTTACATGCAGGTCTGTGGGATATAGTCGGATTTTTTGAATCTTTTTGTATGAAGTCTGTTGAGTTAGTTATGTGTGATTCGAATTTTCCAGTGAGGGATTGTAGTGTTTGTGCTAGGAAGCGGGATAAGTTGTATGTCGCTAACAATCGGTCTGAGTGGGATGTTTGGTTTGTGTACTTTTGGTAATCCTTATAGTCTTGGTGGGAGAGGATATGTAGGTTTTAATGTTGATATAGTTTTAATGTTGATATAGTTTTACTGGGAATGTTGCTTTTTTTCATCAGAATCTTAGTGTTCTGCGCGATTGTATTAGTTGGATCTTTGCCAAGCTTTTTGTATGCTTTGTGAGAGAAAGTTCTTTATCTTTTTCTTATAGTCTGATGTGTTTATGACTACTGTCGTGTTGCTTTTGTCGGCTGGAAGTATGATGATGTCTGTGTCCTTGTTCAGGTCTTGAAGGGCCAATCGCTCTTGTCTAGTGATGTTTGGTGGAGGGGCTTTGGAAAGGATACTGGTTACCTGTCTGCGGATATTGTTTGCTTGTTCTGATGGAAGTCAGTAGATGATTGACTCTATTTGACTGATAATCTCTCCCTTTGAGATTTTTCTAGGTGCCACTGCGAAGTTAGAGCCTTTGGCAAGCGCAGCTATAGTGTTTTGAGACAGGTCTTTGTTGGATAGGTTCTTGATGTTAAGTAGAGAGGATTGTAGATTTTTGTGAGGGACAAGTTCAGCACTCAAAACACAACAACATCAAAACAGGACATCAAATACTGTTTGACAAAACGATCATTACATCATACTTTTCAAGAAAGTATAGAGAAGTCGTAGAGATACAAAAATACCCTAACAATCTAAATAGAGATAATGACTACAATATAAATAAAATATGGAAAACTATTCTCCCGGTTAATGAGGACTGACCGATTTCCCCCTTCCCCATTCCCACCCATGATTCTCTTCTTTCCTTCCACCGTTCCAACAAATAGTGTAATATATAAAAAGAGGAACGACCCGGAGGAACAGTTAAGTATTAGGCTCCTCGCCCTGATGAAGTGAACTACAAGCGAAACATTGGCATTTTATGTATTTCTGTTTCTGTCTTTTAGAGGATTGTATATGGATCTTCATAGCTTGTTCGTATGTAATACGATCTACGAGGATTTGCCAGATGTCATATCGCAACGTGGTGGATAGGTACAGGTGGAGTTTAAAGGTTTTGTGGGAAGTCTGGACTATTTGTGACTTAATGAAGTGGATGCGTTCTTTGATGAAGCTAGTTTTATGAAGCATATTTTTGGATTTGTGAGTTCCTAGGTGGTTCTTGAGTTGTAGGAATTTTGGGATGATGTTATTATCCCTGCAGCGTTTTAGGAATGCCAAGTTGTTGTATATAGAGCTTTCATCATTTCTGATAAAGAACATCTACAAACAGAACTCAATAAAAACAGCCTTACAGAAAAACGGACACGACAAAAGAGACATAATCAAGACAATCAATAAACATGCAAACAAGACAACGGTCTCTGACACACACTCAGACGAGAGGATTCTATCCATTCTCCTATATGTTAAAGGAACAACAGATCGGATTGGCAGAATATTAAACAAACACAATATCCGAACTACAATATCTTTAAACCACCCAAAAAGATAGGACAAATCTTAAGAAATCCTAAAGATCAAAGACCTCTACTCAGCTCCTCAGGAGTGTACAAAATATCTTCCTGCGGGCAAGTATACATTGGAGAAACTGGGAGAATGATCAACCTACGGATAAAAGAACACCAACGTGATGTTAGGTTAAAACACGTCACGCAATCAGCACTATCAGAACACAACAACATCGAAACAGGACATCAAATACTGTTTGACAAAACGATCACAATAGCCAACATTACATCATACTTTTCAAGAAAATATAGAGAAGTCATAGAGATACAAAAATACCCTAACAATCTAAATAGAGATAATGACTACAACATAAATAAAATATGGAAAACTATTCTTCCGATTAATGAGGACTGACCGATTTCCCCTTCCCCCTAAATAGAGATAATGATTACAACATAAATAAAATATGGAAAACTATTCTTCCGGTTAATGAGGACTGATCGATTTCCCCTTCCCCCACTCCCATCCATGATTCTCTTCTTTCCTTTCACCGCTCCAACAAGTAGCGTAATATATAAAAAGAGGAACGACCTGGAGGAACAATTAAGTATCAGACTCCTCGCCCTGATGAAGTGAACTGCGAAACATTAGCATTCCAAGAATGACACAGAAGAAACCCGCGAAACGCATAATCTTTATGTGTATCATTATTTTTTTTTCTTTTATATTTTTTTCTTTCTTATTTTTATTGGATAGTGCAACATTTGAGTGCAGTTGTATTGTTCCATTGTTAAAACTAGTTCATGTATTTTCAATTTTTCAGTGTTTAAGGAGGTTCGTCTGTTAATCGGAAATCAATTTAGAGTCTTAATTTTTTTATACGATATAGATAAATAGTGTATACAAATAATCCAATTTGGGCAATATTGACCGTACAGTTTGTAATATTATTCTGAAGTTGATCATTTTAAGCATATCGTCTTCTGGGAAGCGATCATTCTGAAGTAGATAATCATTGATTTACGAAATTTGATTGATACTGATTTAAACTCAGCCAACTTAGGACTTTGAAAAACTAGCATTTGATAGATGAAATATCAACAATTGTGTACAAAAAAGAAAAATCGGATTTTACCGTATGGATTTAAAACTTTATTGTGACAAAGTACATGCATGTGCGCGTGTGTGTTTAAAGTTATCGAGAGTATACAGAGCACATAAGAATCAAATATAACGAAGTATTTTAAAACTCAAACGAAAAGTATATATATTAGATGTACAACTTTGCTTCCGCTGTTTTTTTTCCGAAATTCGAGGCTTTATTGTAAAAAACTTTATTGTAAAAAACTGATTATACATTTATGATTCAAAGTATTGTCCATCGCTGGCCACTACTTTCTCCCATCTTTCGGGTAGCGTACGAATCCCGCGTCGAAAAAACTGGTCATCTTTTGAGGCTATCCACGAATCGATCCAATTTTTTACTTCTTAAGACCGGAAGTGCTGGTCAGTCAGGCCGTGTGCCATTGATCGAAACAAGTGATAGTCAGAGGGAGCAACGTCTGGTGGGGTACGGCGAATGGGGTAGGGCTTCTCATTTCAACGTTTCCAAGTATGTCTTGACCACTTTCGCAACATGGGGTCGAGCATTGTCATGCTGCAAAATCACTTTATCGTGTCTCTCGTTATATTGCGGCCGTTTGTCTTTCAATGCTCGGCTCAAACACATCAATTGCGTTCGATATCGATCGCCTGTGATTGTTTCAGTCGGTTTTAACAGTTCATAATACACTACGCCGAGCTGGTCCCACCAAACAGAGCATGACCTTGGACGTCAAAATCACCGTTCTTGAAACGTTGAAACCACTCACGACACGTTCTTTCACTAATAACGGCCTCACTATAAGTATTTGAGAGCATTCGATGAGCCTCAGCCGCAGATTTCTTCATATTGAAGCAAAAAATTAAAATCTCCCGCAAATGACGAGAATTTGGTTCGTAAACTGACATTTTCAATCGAGAATAACTTTATGATGCAGACAAATCGACTAATGTTTCTATGGGATTATGTTGACAGATGCCCAAGTTTATTGACGTCTATTTATTTCGACCACCACTTACCGCTAAAGCCATCTATAGGAAAACGGCGGAAGCAAAGTTGTACACCTAATAATACAATACATAGTATATACAATATATACAATATATATATATATATATATATATAAAATTATACAATTTATATAATATACAATTTATATCAAATTTGAAATACACTATCTGTAACTGATGCCTGTAGGATATTCTCTTATCTTAGGATTCAGATTTCCAAATCATTCTGGTACTTTTCGCGGGCTCTGCTCACCTCATATTTTACTAATATCTTAAGTCTTGACCTGTATAACTTAGTAGATGATTAAATACTTGGCTTCTTTTGAGTTATGATTTATACTGTTTATAGCAGGCATAACCTAAAATTTAAAGTTTTGTATAGATGCATGTCAAACATGTCGGGATGTCGCACAGGAAGTTTTTAATACGTCATTACCACTCGTTCTACTCAAGGAGGTGGGTGATTTTTCTATTCTCTCGGGTGAATAGAGTAGAAATCTGAACGTTTTACCTAACTCAGATAGCAAGTTTCCTGCATGTTGCTATAAATTTGATACAAATTGGGTCGCCTGAGTTGCCACTTTTTTTGAAAAAAGCAGCTTCCGATTTTGCTTGATATTGATGGCAATATATATATCAAACAGTTATGCACAACCAGAGAGAAACAATTTCCCTCTTCTTTTTTATAAGTTTTATAGATTAGGACAATCGCACGGCAACATGATGGAAACTAATTCTACATAAAACAAATTTGCTAGCAATTTGACAGTAATATAAAAGAAACTTGTAATAAAAAGGGTTAATTTCTAACAATACTTTCCTGTTTAAAATCGCGACTTAAAAGAGAATTTTAAGATATCTTTAAGAGTTCTTTAAGAAACATCTTTAAGATATTTCATAAAGAACTCTGAAAAATATCTTAAAGTGACTTATGAGTTTTAAACATTTTACTCATTTGCTTGAGGTGTAAGTTACTATGAATAAAATTACAATGCAGAACAAAATACATATTAAAATATTAGGAAATTTCATTTATTCGGTAAACATTTCAAAAGAAATATTAGAGCTCTTGGGGCTTACTTCAATAAACTATTTTATTAGAACACCTAAACCTAACAACTAAAAAAATTTTCTAATGCTGCGTCTTTTATTCTATTCTATGTTGTTTTTTAAAATCGAGAAATTTAACTCGATGTAACCCTCTGATGGCGGTTCCGCATATTGCTCGACGATACTCCATTTCGGTTATCAAAAATGTGAACTAAATATTTTACAAAAACGGTTTCCAACAGATTGTAGCAACATTTATGGGAATAAGTTTGTTATAATATTTCCGCTCGTTTGCGCAAACAATCGTTGTCTGCATAATGCCTTTAGGTTGACTTAAACGAAATTATCATTGCCCTGGTGACAGCAACATGATGACAATCGAAGAGAAATTTGTGCTAAGCATAACCTATTTTTAGCTAACCTGTTTCTTTTCTTATGTCAAGGAACATTTTATTGATAATAAATCTGGCATATAAGTGGCAATAAAGGCACTCGAAAGGAATCTAAACGCTTTGTGGATGTTGGACGTACTCGGATGGGGAATCCGAATTCAGGTCTGCATGATCTATAAGCCATTGTTTTATCGTTTGAAATTCGGAAAGGCCCAACTACAGCGGAAAATAGTTAGCAGATGTGTCGTCCATAGAATCGTTTTCGACTATTTCAAAAAATGAATTGGCAGTGAACATTTTCTTATTTTTTTGCAATTTTTGCATAATTGCACAGTAATTGTTGTTTTATAATCTTTTTAGCTACCAATAGTATCGATAGAAATCTATTTCGCAATGTTGTTGACAAAATATTGTTTTAGCAATTTAATCGCACTTTGAAACGCATTCTTAATTGTCAGTTTCAAACAGGAATTAAATGTATAAAAAAAAATGATTTTACATTAATGATTATAAATTTAGCGATTAGCGATTTGTCGCTCCATGAAAAAGTAACAGGTGACGTTTTGTCGATTGCTTCTTTAGAGGGAAAACGTACCACAAAGTGGGAGTAGCCGCATGGCTCTATATATATAAGTATTCGCATCCGCCATTTTTAGTCCTTTCCCCACTCTTTGTTCTCTCTTCAACTTTTTCTCTTCTCTTCAATCTTTTTAGTTTAGCGGCGAAGTGGAGAGAGAAAAGGAGCAAGAAAGTGAGAAAAGGACTAAAAATGACGAATGCGAATACTCAATCAAAGAAGTTATATATACAGAGTAAGGGAATCAGTTAAGAATACGCGTGAGCGAATAGAAAGAAACAGAAAACGAGATGGCCATCAGCTTGTTTATCGCGCATGCGCTCTGATTTTCACTGTTAGGTGGGGAGATTTCAGGAGAGCAATATATCGATGCCGTCTCACTCAGTTTTCAAAATTTTATGCGCGGCGCAACATTAGACAAAGATAAAAAGGGCCGTCTCATATTTTTTCCTTTTCTACTAACATTTCCACTTGCAGGGGCCTCTATGCCTTACCTACTTTATATATACCTCTTTGATTATAGTGCCTTACTATAGCTAGCGTTTTAACGCTGCTGAAAGCGCGCCTTAGTAGTAATAGACTTGACAACGCCGCAGTATACAGCTGATATGAAGCCCTTCATATAACCTAGAATCCATCTTGGCATAAAGAAAGATATGAAAATAATACAAAATCGACTTTTATATCGATTCTGAATTTCTTCCTTATCATTCGCCATAGCCGATCATTACCCGTCACATCGCGAAGTGCAACGCAGTGCAACGTTGCATAAAAAAATCTCACTCGATTTCCCGAGTCATTGACAATCTCATACACATTTGTTAATATTCTATTTAATTCTAATATTCTATTTAATCATTAATGATTTATTAAGAATATAGCACATAAATTATCCACAATTCATTATATTTTATATATTGTATATGATACAGAATCGCTGTTGACAATTTATTTCAATCGTATTTTTGACTCGAAAGTAATAGGCGAATCTCCTTATTGTTTCACTGACAATTGATGCAAAAAATTTGCACCGAGTTCAATTTTTTTCTCCATCGTCTTTAATGAAGTTGTGTTTATGTTTTGATATGGAGCGTTTTTTCGCATTTTTATGCAATCAGAAGCAACCGCGATTAAGGCTACCTTCGTCTTCTGATCCCTAAAGAAGATCGAAGATAGTCTTAGTCGTGATCTTCTGGTTGGATAACAAAAAAAGTGCTAAAGTAAAAAAAAATTTAGAATTTCGCTTTCGGAAACTTCAGAGTTCTAAGGGAGCGATTCTGTAATTCTTAGGGTTGCCACACATAAAATTCCGCAATAGAGACCATAAGAGCCAATCAGGATACTGTTTTAGATCTACGTACTCTAACGGAAATAGAAATAGCAGTAAACTTATCCAAGACAACTTTCAACTTAAATTCACTTTATTGCGAAGTTATGGATAAGTTTACTGTTATTTTCATTTCCATTAGATTACGTAAACCTAAAGCAATATCTTGGCTCATCGGCTTAAGTTCACGTCTTAAGATTACTGTCTTAAGATTACAGAAATTTTATCTGCGGCAGCTCTTAGTCAATTTGCTTACTACTTAAGGGTCTGAGCATAAAAATTGTCGTAACACTTACTTAGACTTAAATTGTGATGTAACGCATAAATACAACTTATTACCGTGTCTCCAAGAGACGGCAATAAATCGTACGTCATACGCCAAAGCTTATGCGTTACTTACGTCTACAACTTAAGTCTCTAAGTAAGCATTACGATAATTTTTGTGCTCAGATCCTAAGTCTTATGTCTTAATTTTTCTATATGTCATGGCCTTAGGGCTATCGCAGACAAAATTTCGTAAAAAATCACAAAATTCCGTCGGTTGAAATTTGCTTTGAAACAACCTAATTTTGACGCGAATTAGCATCGGATTCGGTAGTAATGAGTCGGAACGCTAAAGAAGTTCGCATGAAAAGGAGAGATGCAACTCAATATAGTACGATTCTGATATGAAGAATGTTTTTATTAGAAACATTAAATATGTATATATATATATATATATATATATATATATATATATATATATATGTGAGTAGTAGTGTAGTAACGTACGTCGACTAACTAATATTAGTAGTGTAGTAGTAGT
>NW_012130093.1:692494-696965 GCF_000143395.1 Atta cephalotes | reverse complement strand
AACGTAACGGTAACGTAACGTACGTATAGAACGAAGAAGAGAGAGTACTACTATAATATAGTATATCGTATATATAGTATATATTATTATATATAATATATATATATATATATATATATATATATATATATATATATATATACTATGTGATGTATGTGTAACGATTCGGGCATACAATACTTGATGCGGTATGTAAGTATGTGTATGTTCGAGTGTGCATATTTGTTTCGGTGAACGCGATTTCGTATGCTGGATGCCACAGACGATTTTTTCTGACGCGGCGCGATCTGTGCTAGTATGCGGCACGTATATTTGGCAATCAGCTGTGCGTGGTAGCGCGCCGCTGATTCGTCGACGCGAATGCGGGTACATTCCAGGCGCGAATCTCGAACGCAGACACGGCGCGGTATTCCGGCGGATATGTGGGCGCAAAAGCGTGAAGTTAAATATTTTGGTAATCGATGATCGAGAACTCTCGGCGAAGGCAGAGAAAGCTCCATCCTAGGCTATTGTCGATTATTGTGGATGCAGTGAAGCTGCTTGCACTAGCCGACTGAGAAGAACTCGATCTCCTTGCTATGCGCGGTACTAGGAAACGGCAGCGGTTGGTCGAGAAAGTTCGGCAGGACAGAATATGCTCTGACTTTCGAAGAGAATCTCTTGCAATGGCGCGAGAGCTGCAGTTGATATGGTACTCGGTGGCCGAGTACGCTCAGCAAGACAGAGTTTCCTCTGTCCTGGAATTGTTCCGTCGGTGCAGCGGATGAAGCAAGAAAATCGGTCGAAAACCCTCGATAGTAATGGAGTACTCTTCACCACTTTGTCTTGCGACGGATACTACGGTTACTAAGAGTAGTATCGGTGATAGTAGGATTCGTCTAGGAGCGGAAAAAGAATTGCAAGCGCGAGCAACAATTTGCGAGTTTATATACGGATTGTTGCTCGTATTGTTCCGGTTTTACTCGGCAATCTTCGCCAACCAGCAATACGAGTGGGAATATAGATCATGGTGCCACTCGGTAAAGCCCGTGAGCCTTTAGCGGAACAACTGTCACCCGCGAGTTACATGCTGATAATGATATCGTTACAGCCTTATGGATAGGTTTACTACTATTTCTATTTCCGTCTGATTATGTAGATCTAAAGCAATATCCTGATTGGTTGATCGGTTTAAGTTTACATCTTGCGCTTATCATTACAGAATCTTGTCTGCGATAGCCTTAGCTCTTACGGACCATGGCACAAAAAAATTTAAATATTAAACGTAAGCAATAACATAGTTGGACAATTATAGTAGGGACGTAAGGCCCCTCATTTATATAATGAAATTTTTTTTTCCTCATCTTTATTTTGCTCGTGAAAAGCGGAAAAGGGATGAAATTTTTAGAATTTTAACATGATCTGCTTCTGATTATCGCGAAAAAAAATCGTTCGATGGGGCAAAAAATGTCATTTTAATTTTCTTACGTTACAGATACAAATTCATAGACATTTCGGCCTACATCAGGCCATCCTCAGTATACAATATAAATAATATAAAAATAGTTCGCAGTCATAAGATTAAAAGAGTTGAAATAAATAAAAGATCAATGATTCTTAATCATAAGATTAAAAAATAAATTAACAATAAAATTTAGTTCGATTACAATCTATGTTGTCGAAAAATTGTTCAAAAAAATCTTCTCACGTTTCAATATAAAAATCTCTTATTAAGACGCAAGATAATAGAAGCAAGAATTTTTCGACAACATATACAAATAGATTGTAATTGAACTAAATTTTATAATTAATTTATTCTTTTAATCTTATGATTTATTTTAATCTTATGGTTAAGAATCATAGATCTTTTATATATTCCAACTCTTTTAATCTTATGATTGCGAACTATTTATACAATATATTATTTATATTATATACTAAGGATAGCCTGATATAGATCGAAATGTCTATGAATTTGTATCTCTAACGTAAGAATTTTAAATCTATGTCGTTTGCAAAAACATCCTGCTCGTGGCTGAATGTTCCTTGTATTTTATGTTTGTAATTTGCAAGCCACTAGTTTTAATTTTAAAATTTATAAATTCATATTAACTTTAAAATTGAGATTTCTCTCTTTAAAATATCCAGAAAAATTGTCTTGAAGATCTCTGGAAGTTGAATAGCATCTTAAAAATTGGGAAAATTTGCAGGTTTTAAAGTAATCCCCTAATTGTTGCGCATAGTGTATATTGTAGATAAACTACTTTGAATAAAAATTTTAGTTAATATAAAATTTTATATTAGATTATTTTTTCAGATTGCGCAGAGCAAATAGCGTCAGTCGCAACTTCTACGATTGAAGCTTCAACTGTGGAGAAGCATAATGAATCTATGGTTCCGAAAATATGTAATTTCAATCCTGAGAAAGGCATAACAATCGATGTAGTACCGTCTGTTGAAAACTATAGAGATACTCAACCAATAGACATTGACTCCAAATATTCATTAATTGAAAAGGAGATAGTATTTATGCCGGAGAGTAGAGAATCCGTAAATAATTTCTATACACATGATCGTATCAATGATATCACCTTTGGGCAGAAATCATGTGTTCATACTTATACTGATTTTGATGAAGTGTCTTCAACTATGTATAATAATATATCACAAAACTCGACACAGGAACAACAGAATGCAAGTAGTGATTCGAAAGATGGTGATAGATACGACAAAAAATTAAATCAACCAAATTTCAAGCCTAGTATCAGTAATGTGTTTAATAGTTTGAACGAATATATTAATGCTCCTACTGGAAGTTTAAATTATATTGAACCTATATTAGATAAAGACGATTTATTTGAAAGGTCCATAGATGACGCAGTGGAGAAAGATTTTAAATCAAACAGAGATGTGGTCATTAATGAACTTTCTTCAATTTCAATGGAGAAAGAAATAATTAATGTAATTGACGAAAATATTTTGGACTATAAAAATATTTTACCGGTGGAATTAAATAAGTTCGTCAAAGTTGAAATTAATAACAAACAGGATAATACAATGCAAAATATTATGTTTCATCATCCTATTTCGGTACAGTCTGAAGAAAATAATTCTATAATTTCTGCACCAAACACGGCCATCTCGAATCATAATGATGTAATAGATACGGAATTGTCTAGTAACAAAAGTGATAAAAAAGTCATAGCTAATGATACATTTGAAGAAAATTCAGATAGATTTATTAGCAAACAAAAGCAGTTAGACTTGAATAAGCGAAATTTCATTGACAAATATACATTTGTTGAAAATAAAGAAAGCATAGTAGAGAGTAAAAAGTTGGATAAAAATATAACAAGTAACGAAAATCAAGATAATAATATAAAAACAACTAAAAGTGACATTTTTTCTAATGTACGTATGATACGTACAATTGATACCAGCGACTTTTCTGAAGAAGAATTAAATAAGTATTTATTAGAGTTAGAGAAAGAAGAAAGATCTAAAACGGATAATATATCACTTTCGGATAATACTTGGTTGTTACAATCGTATGAACTGAGAGAAGATAGAGAAAAGAATGTCAATCATTGTCAACGAGATGACGAAGATGTTAATGAAGCGCCGATATTTGAGAAAATTATGATAGGCGAGCTTCCAAAAATATCACAGGAGGAATTTCAGAAGACGAAAAAATTTCCTGTAATTGATTATAACACAGATATATATCATGAAAATATAGTAGATGTAAAATGTAATAATATAGTAAAATTCGATTTAAAAAGTAATCAACTAAAATATACAAAAAGTAATGAGCTAGACAAAACGATAATAGATAATCATGTAACTGAAATAATCGGTCAAGATGCAATACAAGAGAATACCTTACAAACATGTATTGCTGTTCAAGAGAAAATTTCATCGAAATTTGAAAATATTGGAGAACAGTTGTGTAGTAATAATATGATACAGAAATTACAACAAGATTTTAATAGAGACATTCTATCACAAGATTGCAACAGCGATATTTTATTAAATTTATCAGAAAACAAAGATCATGAAAAAAAAGTATATCAAGATGTTACTGAGAATAATAAAGATGTTTTTGTGGTACATGAGACCAGTGTATATAACAATGAGAATATATCCAAAATGGAATCTGTATCTAAAATCAGTGATACTCATACAAGAGGAAATGATCAAGAATTCGAAAAACCGATCCGTCCCCAGACATTAGATATTGTATTGACGCATGATAAAAATGATTCCCATACATTCGGTATGTTGTTTTATTTTATTTTTAAGTTTTCTTTATTATATAAGTTGCCCAATATTTTAATGGGTAAATTTTATACATATATATATATATATATATATATATATATATATATATATATACTATATATAGTAGTTACTATAGTAACGCGTACTTACGTTAATTTAATTAAAGTAAAATAAATGTGTAGTAGAGTGTTCGTTAGTTGTACTACTACCT
>NW_012130093.1:691223-692474 GCF_000143395.1 Atta cephalotes | reverse complement strand
AAATAAAAAAATGTGTATGAGATGTTGTGTATCCACTCAATTTTTTTTTATTTGAAAGAATATTTTATGGCATTAAGTATGGAATATAATGTCGCACAAATGTCCACCGCGGCTTCGCTTGGTGACACGTATTCGAGCGGTCCGAATTTTCGATGACTTTTTCGCATAAATCTGGCTGAATTTGCTGGATGGCGTTTATTATGTTGACTTTGAGAGCATCAATTGTTTATTCGTATAGATCTGCGATTTAAGATAGCCCCAAAGGAAGAAGTCTAAAGGCATTAAATCGCACGATCTCAGTGACCAGTTCACGTCGCCGCCGCGCGAGATAACCCCTCAAATCGCTCGTGTAGAATGTCCATCGTGGCATGCGGTGTGTGGCACGTAGCGCCATCCTGTTGGAACCACATGTTATCGGTATCTATATCCATTTTAGGCCACAAGAAATTGCTTATCATCGATCTGTAGCGCTCGCCGTTGACGATTATGGCAACGCCCGCTTCGTTTTGTAAGAAGTACGGACCGATGATTCCGCCAGATCAAAATTCGCACCAAACAGTAACTTTCTCGGGATGCATTTGGAGCTGGGATCTCGCGTGGATTGGTATCGTCCCAAATTCGACAATTTTGCTTGTTCACATATCCATTCATCCAAAAATGGGCCTCATCGCTAAAGATGATTTGTTTGGCGAAATTTGAGTTAACTTCCATCTCCAGAACCCAATCAGCGAACACACGACGTTGTCTATGGTCCTTTACCTTAAGTTCCTGGGTCAGTTGAATTTTATAGGGGTGCAGATCCAAGTCCCGACGCAAAATTCGCCAAGTTGAAGTCGCAGAAAGGTCAAGTTCTTGTGAATTCGATGAGAAATTGATCGCCTCGGGTTTTTCCGTACACTCTCACGCACAGCAGCGATGTTTTCAGCAGATCTTGTGTTTCGGCGACGTATTGTTGTTGGCTGATTATTTATCGAACCTGTTGACTCGAATTTGGCCAACAAACGTCGAATAGTCGACGGGAGGACGGTTGTGGCAAGGATAAAAATCACGTAATGTTTCTCGAACGGAGCACTGATTTTGATAATAAAATTTTATGATTTGCACGTTGCTCAACACTATGACCTTCCATGGTAATTTGCCATACACTATTAAACAATTCACAACAAATTTGACAGATGTCACTTTAACAAGATGGCTACTATGATCTAACAAATTTCGAGCTTCCCTATTGAAAGACTCTCTCTCTCTCTC
>NW_012130093.1:684997-690604 GCF_000143395.1 Atta cephalotes | reverse complement strand
CTCTCTCTCTCTCTCTCTCTCTCTATATATATATATATATATATATATGTATATATATATATATATATATTGGGTTGTCCGGAAAGTTCGTGCCGATTTTGAAGGAAAATTGAAATGCAGAAGATTTAAATTTTAGTATACATTTATTAAATTTAAATCTTTTGCGGCACGAACTTTCCGGACAATCCAATACATATATTCTATGTACTGTGTACGTAAATAAAAAATATTATACATCTATGTACATTATATACCACAGAAGCTTTATGAGGAAACTATAAATATATTTAAAAAATATAAAACGATTAAAAGGACCTAGCGGAATAAGTATGATGAAAATACTCCCACTTTTTGAATTGACTTTTTTTTCTAAGATAACTTTTTTATAAAAAGACGCTTACATATCAAATTTTGTATATGTAAAATCTTCTATATGGAGACATGATTAAATAGAGCAAAAAAATGATTTTTTTATCATTTTTCGATTTTAGCTTATCCCCCTCCCTTCTCAATTAGTAAAAATTCAAAAAAAATTCTAAAAAATTAATTACATCTAGATATTATATTTTTTTAATTCCTTTTTGGTACGAATTTCGATTTTACAAAAATGAAAATAATTTTTAAACATTGTTTTCATTTTAATTACATTGATCTATCACTTAAAAAAAAATTGCACGTAAACCTTTGTTCAACTTCGTACAAAATATTTTTTTTTCAGATTTTTCAAAAGTTGGGTCACATTAAAAAAAAATTAGAAAATTAACATTTTAGTTAATTTTTTGAAAAAATGAGCGATACAAACTGTTTTTATCAATCTCTAATGTTTTATTTATCTATAAAATTTCATATTGAAATTATTTTATTTCTCACAGTCATTTTATGTTACATCTCTTGCTAATATCGCACTATTGCTTCTTTTTATTTCATTTGATTAAATCTTGACTGCATTTTTATTGTTTGACTTTTTTTCTATTTGTATTTTGGGCTCATATTTATTAAAAACATATATTCATACAAAGACCGAAATCCACTTAGTAGAACACTCAATAATCAAATGTGGATGAGAGTACAGTCAATGCAATGCTACAAACACTTTGAAGCGTTTTTTAATTGGTCAGTTTGTAAAATTTCTTCTTCTAATTGGTTCATTAAATGCTTCAGAGTATTTGTAGTGAGACTTTGACCACAACCTGAAATTTTCGTTACATCATCAGATATGTACACATTTGACTACGAATGTGGTACTTTTCTAATTATATAGAAATTTTAGTCATCCGCAATAATTGTTAAGTATCTTACTGAATGGTTTTCGGTGAGTGTATGAATCTATGAATCACAAAACACATGGACTTTTATGTATTTTTACGAGTACAAACGAATCTCTTTCGAATGGCATAAATGAAATTTAAGAAAATCTTAAAATTGCGCGCTGGCCATTTTTTATTTTTCACTTTTTGTTTAACTGTTTGAAGGACAAATGAAATAATGATCGGCACAAATAAGTAAAGTATAAACGAAATACAAACGCCCTAGTAATTTTTTAATTTTTATTTTTGATAAAGTTAAGCGCGGTTCACATTGGTAAAATTCGCGTCGAATGAGTCTAATTTCATCAAAATTGAAGAAGAGGGCGTTCTAAATAATTGCCACGCCCGAATTTATGCTCTCAGGTATCAAGTTATTTGAGTTCAATCCCACTCCGGGACTCTAAAACACAAACTCAGATAAATTAAAATGAATTGCAATTTTCAATTCATCATGTTCGAATGCTGGTTTGTTACTTCTGTAACAACTTCGACCCTTAATAGTTATATTGATATTATGTTTTTTTATATTATTTGTGAACTTTTTAGAATTAATTTTAATGCAATATTATTAGATAGCACGTATAATGTATTAGTTGGGTCTTACTTTTTATCAAAATGGTGATTATCATGTACTTAGAGTTTCTAAAGAATGAATTATTACTATTTTTTAGATTTTTAATTGCTCTTTCTCCACAAAATGTGAATGTAATTGTATGATTGAATTTTAAGAATGTTAAATTTCAGAAATATATTTAAATATTAATATCGTATATACATAGCAACTACATTGTTTAATTTTTACTTTATTTTTATACATAATACTGATATTCTCAAACTTTTGATCGACTTTGTTGACTTAAATAATAAATTTGTAAGTAATAAATTGACTTTGTTGACTTAAATAATAAATTTGTAAGAGTAATAAATTTGAGACCAGGCTATTTTAAGAGTAATCAGTTTTAGGAATTAAAATCTCTACAGCAATTAATTTGCTTAATATTATATAATGTTATAGTTTATTTTATTTTTGTAACTTTGTACATTTTCAATCATTTTCAAACTTGTTTTGTGAATATATAATAATTCCAACGTAAAAGATATTTTGTGAGCATTAAATTGATCAGGATTAAGATTCTAAATAAAAGATCGAATTTTGGTTGGCTGTTTTTGATAAAATGCGATTACGATTTAAGAACGTGAACATCTTTACATACACCTTCACCAGTATCGCATTATTGAATTAAGGATGCAAATTTCGTTTTCATGCTTACACGCGGTATCAGTTCATCTTATCTATCAAATATTAAAAATAAATGATGCTTAAAAATAAATAATGCTAAGCGTAAGCACAAAACGAAACGTATCTTAAGTCTAAGTTTAATTTCATGACAAAAACGTGACAAAAATAAATGTTTGTTTTCGTGTAAACTTCAAATAAATTATAAGCTGGAGATTATAATTTCTTTAAGTACAGATTGTAAAGCTTTTGTATCAATTAAATTGTCACGACTTGACAATTTTAGACACAATGTCAGATTAAAAAATTATAAAAAAGATTTAATTTAAACAATTTTTTTTGTTTTCAATAAACTTCACCTCACAAACACGAATGCGTATATTTTAGAAATTAAATCCCTATAACGATCGAAGCTGAATCTTTAATAATGAGAAATTACAAATTAACAAAAAATTAATAAATTTTTTATAGACTCCTTTAATTGAACAATTTAGAAATATATAATAATAACATAAAGTACAGGCGATAGGAGTCAGCTGATTATCAATTAATGCAATCAAGGTGAAAGTTTATATAATATATTTAAAAACTGGGAAGGATACGGGCAGTAGGAGTCAAGTGCAAAAGAGGAGTCGCGCAAATAATATATACAAAGTGTGAAACTTCTTTATTCATTAAAACGCGCTTACATGTTTTGGCTCATTTTTGAGTCTTCCTCAGAGACAATATAACCTAACAAAAACTGTGAATAAAAGTTATTCTGTTATGGTGAGCTCCCCTACACCGAGAATTTAAACATCGGAATTAAAATCAAAAAGAGTGAAAGAAAAAGGAAAAAAAAAGAAAGTAGAAAATATCGTAAAATAGAATATGGAGAACTAATTTATCAAATTTTAAGATTATAATTAATTATTTAACAAATATAAGGACGCTCATCATGCTCACATAGCACCATTCGTATCGCAAACATTAGTATAAAAACAATTCAAGAAACGGTTCCTGATAATATTGGCCAGTCAGTATCAGACACAGTGAGTCACTTTTTGTTTTTTAGCTAGTAATTTTCTGAGAACTAACAAATGGAAAAATGTAATATTAAAGCGTTAATTAATTCCAAGAATAAGAAAGTAGGAAAGTAATCGATAAACACATTAGAAATACTCATTACTGCATACGAATGATACTGACTGACTAGATGTGACAACAACTCAAGCCTTTATAGCTTATCTATGATCGGGAGATAGGCCTTAGGAAGCCCTTCCATATCCGTCTGCAGGTTGAGTCCATGCATCTGTCTCCTGATGAATATCATCTCCGAAATCAATCTCTTTCTGTGATGAGGCTCGTCGTCCAATATTAACGTTGTTCCGATGAATCGAAATCATGGCTTTTTGTAACCGATGCTCCGTAATATGATATTACGAGATGTTCCATCGGATGTGATTCTTATGTTCCGTGATACTTGATCTCAACTGCCTACATATTTGTACCACATAACTTGCATCTCTTACACGAAATCTTATAAACAAATTCGACTTTTTGTCACACGGTAAAAGGTCTTTATGCACCCTAACGAATTCTTGCAATTTATTAGTACTATAAAACGATACCCTCATACATTCGGTATTCAATCTATTAAACTTCTCAGTAATACTACGAAAGGAATAGTGAACGAAGGCTGCACTACTTCCTTTTATCATTAACAACACTCTTTCTATTACTAGCCATAATAATTTTCTTCAAACAATTGTTAATATTCTCAAATATAAAGTTCAATGGATAAGATAGTTCATTCTCTAACAATACTTTAATAATGAAACATAAATTCGATTCTGTGTCATAATGGAGCATCAAGAAGAGGCCATTTCGATTGGAACAACGTTACTGAACCAGGAGCCTTATTACATTAGGAAGAGATTGATTTCAAAGACTCATTAGGAGACAGACGCATGGACTCAATCTGCAGACGAATATGGAGGGGCTTCTCAAGGCGTACTTCCCGATCATAGAGACACAAGTTATAAAGGCTTGAGTTATTGTCACGTCTAATTAGTCAGTATCGTTCGTACGCAATGAGTCTTTCTGGCGTGTTTATCGATTACTTTCCAACTTTCTTGGATTAAGAAAGTTGGAAAGTAATCGATAATTAACGCTTGATTAACGCTTTAATGTTATTGTATAATACATTTTTCTATTTGTTATAGAAAATTACTAGCTAAAAAACAAAAAGTGCCTCACTGTACTGACTCCAATACTGTGACTCCAATACTGACTGCTCAACATTATCAGGAATCGATTCTTGAATTGTTTTTATACTAATGTTTGCGATATGGTGCTATGTGAGCATGATGAGATCCTTATATTTGCTGAATAATTATAATCTTAAAGTTGTTTGATGAATTAGTTCTCCATATTCTATTTCTTATTTTCTTTTCTTTTTTCTTTTTCCTTTTTCTTTCACTCTTTGATTTTAATTCCGATATTTAAATTCTGTAGGGGAGCTCACCATGACAGGATAACTATCATTCATAATTTTTATATATGTTAATTTATGTTGACTCTGAAGAAGGCTCAAAAGAGAGCCGAAATATTATATGTAAGCGCGTTTAGTGAATAAAGAAGTTTCACACTTCATAGATATATTCTTCTGCACTTGATTCCTATTGCCCGTATCCTTTCCAGTTTTTTGGTTGTAAGGAGTCTTGATTAGTTGATTTGTTATATATTTAATATTAAGAAGAATTACGCTAATTGATAACCAGTGTTGACTCCTATCGCCTGTACTTTATATTATTATCATATATTTCTAAATTGAATCTTTAGTGCTTAAATAATACAATGTGAATTATATATTTATATTATGTATTATATATATGTGCGTGCGTGCGTGCAAGCAAAGTTATCATTAGTCAAAGTTGGTCAATTTTTGCTCACTATACACACACACACACACACACACACACACACACACACACACACACACACACACACACACACACACACACACACACACACACACACACACACACACACTAACTAAACTACGAACGAACTAACAACTAA
>NW_012130093.1:659595-684977 GCF_000143395.1 Atta cephalotes | reverse complement strand
GAGAGAGAGAGAGATTCTGAAATCCGCTCAGTTATATGTAGATATCTAAGATGAAAAGTTAATATTGCGAAAAATCTCTCTAATATTTCAAATTCTTAGAGGAAATGTGATTCACATAAAATTTCTTAGCTCTTATAATTTATTTCAAATTTATTCTAATACTATTTGTATTTATTTAAATAGCTGTTATTGTGTGCTCATATCAGCGTAGATAGGGAAGATCAACGAAACATTAACAGAAACATTTAGATCTTGTAGTAGCTATAATTTCATGAATGTACACATTTGTGCGCACACACACACACACACACAGCTAAAAAAAATTATGGCAAAGAAAAATTGTCAGCAAAAATTGGCCAACTTTGACGATAACTTTGCGAAAAATTATCATAGGATAACATTTTTTTTATTTAAGCTGAAATGAATTAAGCTTGAAATTTACTTTAAAACGATATAGTCAGATTTTAAATTTGCACCCCTACCCACTGTAACTCTCAAAAATATAAGGAGATGTTTGTCATATTAATAAAATTGCAAAGTTTGACGGAATGCACGAACTTTGCAAAATTTTTCTGGGGAATGCCGTTTGCAGCAGCATAAAGTTTGAATTTTTCTTTTTAAATTAAAAAAAAAATGAGTCGTTGCGATTTATTTCGCGAAGTTACAGCACTTTAAAGTTTTGTATCGAATAACGCGGAGGTAATCCACGAAATTTACACGCAGAAAGATGATGAAGAAAAATCTACACATACAGAAACATACAAAATCCATCCAGCAATCTCGTCATGATGCGTATTCGGTAATGTTGTGATAGTATATGTCAAAAATGCAAGGATAACTTTAAAGTGCTGTAACTTTGCGAAAAAAAATCGCAGCGATTCTTTTTTTTTTAAATTAAAAGGGAAAGTTCGAACTTTATGCCACTGCAAACAGCATTTCTCCAAAAAATTTTACAAAGTCCGTGCATTCTGTCAAACTGCAATTTTTAATATGACAAACACACTCTCATATTTTTGACAGTGGCAAGAGTGCAATCAAATTTAAAATCTGGCCATAGCGTCTTAAAGTAGATATTTCAAACTTTAATAAAAAAAAAACACATTCTATCGAATTTTTCGTAAAGTTATCGTTAGTTAGAGTTGGCCAATTTTTGCCCACAATTTTTCTATACCATTTTTTAAAGCAGTGCATAGAGTATAGAGGAAAGTCGCTGATACTGACACAGGTTTCCTAAAACGAACTCCTTATTTCTCAGAAACTAATTATTATACTTTATTAATATTAATATAATCTATATAAAAATATAATCTATTAATTAAAAAAGTGTAAACCATAATCCGTATTTATGGTTTATTTCTATATGAAATCAGCTACAAACGAATTTTATGTTTTATACTTATATTTATGTTTTATACTTATGCAAAAATAATATTCTTACGTTTTCTTTTGCAAATTGCGTAATTTAAAAATAATAGTAACTATATTATTAATAATATTATGTCGTTTTCAATGCTAGTTTCCTAAATCAGTTTTATTTATATTAAACTATAGAAATCAAAGCCTTAAACGGTCTAGCTGGATCTTAAATACTTGTATGATTCTTGTGTGAATTTATATACTATGTATGTAATGCTTAGAAACGCGCGCCGAAATGATTTTTTAGTCTTGAAACGCTAACTCAATAAACTACTGCAGTAATATCACAAGTTAAATTGACTAGTAATTTAACAAATTTTTGATGCTTATTTGCATCTTCGAAACGATCTTAATAATATTGAATGAACGAAGAATATTACTAAGATCTCGTAGGTAGTCTAAAGGCTTAGGATGCTCGCACGGAATGCAAGAGATTCGGGTTCGACTCCCGGTCGAAATAATATTTTTCGCAATAAGAATTAATTATTGTTATATTGTACAGATTTTAATATGTCATTCTACATTATTAAGATCGTTTCGAAGATGCGAATAAGCATCAAAAATTTATTAAATTGCTAGTCAACTTAACTCGTAATATTATTGCGATAGTTTATTGAGTTAGCGTTTCAAGACCGAAAAATCATTTTGGCGCGCGTTTTTTTAGAATTACATATGTAATTCCTTAAAATGTACCAATGCTACATTTTAAGCAAAGCCTTTAAAAACTATTGCATTACATATTTGCATGCAGGTCAACATAAAGTAAAGCATATAATTCAACAAAAATGTTTTATATCGAAGTGAAAAATTTTGGAAAATCTTATATGCATTCATTTGTTTTTTATACAAATAATTTCTGCAAAAGAAAAAGAATAGGAATATGTGGCATTACTGCCTACTGTATATCAGTTTTGGAGCCTATTTTGTTCATTTTTGCTTATCTTACGAAAAAATTAATTATTGCAAAATTATAAAGAGTATTATAAAAACTGCTTATATTAATAGAAGACACTTTTTAATTTGTATTTATGTATTTAAAGTTTTATAATTTGGTATTAATACTTGCAATTTATTCAAAGAGCTATGTAATTTAGTCAAATTAAGCGTAAATATTAGGGTCTGCATAAAATTTGTAAATTTTTGTCTCAAATTGGATTTAGTTTCTCCACATTTATACAAATTTACCAAGGTCAAAGATTTTTCACTTTACAATAGTAACTCATATAAATGACTCGAAAATATTCAATTAAATTTTGTAAAGACAATTATGCGACTAGAATTAAAAGATGATATTCCCATCTGTATGTAACTAGAGTTCGTATTTTTAATATCTCTAATACAATTCCTGTTGTTTTGCCAACATCCATAGGTAATGAGTTTTTCAAATATTTAGATCATATTAGTGGTTCTTATTTTTTCGAACAGATGAATAAAATACATAAGAAGATCGATTGGTTGGTGAATAAAAAAATCTAGAGCTTTTTATTCAAAAATCAGACCGATTTCATCTGTCTGTACTTTCAAATGATCTTTGTAACAATTTGAACAATAAGAATCTACTCACTGTTTGTAAGGACTCATACAACATTAATGCTGACTATTTCAATACTGAAAGAGTCTACATCCATTCAAAAGAATTTAGTGAAGCTTCTTCTTTGGAGATATTACAAGACAACTGGTTTATGAATTTAGCAGCATTGATATTTCTCTTGAGGTTCAATGTCTGTTGCAATATCTGTTATTAGGTGAAAAATTTGGTCTTCCTATTAATCAAGATAATAAAGAAAAAGCCCTAGTTGAATTCATTAAACATATAGAAAATGATATAACTGGTCGCCCAAAGAATATTGTCAATTTTGTTAGAAATAACTCCATTCTATTAGGTACAACTTTGCTTCCGCCGTTTTCCTATAGATGGCTTTAGCGGTAAGTGGTGGTCGAAATAAATAGATCATAGACGTCGACATACAATAAATTTAGGCATCTGTCAACATAACCCCATAGAAACATTAGTCGATTTGTATCTGCATCATAAAGTTATTCTCGATTGAAAATGTTAGTTTACGAGCCAAATTCTCGTCATTTGCGGGAGGTTTTAATTTTTTGCTTCAATATGAAGAAATCTGCGGCTGAGGTTCATCGAATGCTCTCAAATATTTATGGTGGGCCGCTATTAGTGAAACAACATGTCGTGAGTGGTTTCAACGCTTCAAGAACGGTGATTTTGACGTCATGCTCTGTATTTGGTGGGACCAGCTCGGCGTAGTGTATTATGAACTGTTAAAACCGACTGAAACAATCACAGACGATTGGTATCGAACGCAATTGATGCGTTTGAGACGAGCATTGAAAGACAAACGGCCGCAATACAACGAGAGACACGATAAAGTGATTTTGCAGCATGACAATGCTCGACCCCATGTTGCGAAAGTGGTCGACATACTTGGAAACGTCGAAATGGGAAGTCCTATCCCCGCCGTATTCTCCAGACGCTCCCTCTGACTATCACTTGTTTCGATCAATGGCACACGGCCTGACTGACCAGCACTTTCAGTCTTATGAAGAAGTAAAAAATTGGATCGATTCGTGGATAGCCTCAAAAGATGACCAGTTTTTTCGACGCGGAATTCGTACGCTACCCGAAAGATGGGAGAAAATAGTGGCCAGCGATGGACAATACTTTGAATCATAAATGTATAATCAGTTTTTTACAATAAAGCCTCGAATTTCGGAAAAAAAAACAGCGGAAGCAAAGTTGTATACCTAATAATTCTCAATAGATTTTATAACAATTTTCCTTCTCTTAATTTTAGTGACAAACTAATTTTAGAAAAGCTGTATTTTACTAAAAAATTTAATGACCATCCTAATTTACTTATTATCAATGCAGGCAAGGGTAATGTCACAGTTGTGTTCGATAAAGATTCTTATATATTAAAAATGGAGGAGATCCTTTCAGATGTTGACATCTATTCTATTATTAACAAGGATTCTACGAAAAAGTTAACACAGCATTTACATTACATTCTTATGAGATGGAAGGTCGGTGATTTTACATATAAAAGATTAATGATTTCGGATGGCAATATTTCTAGAGCGTATGGATTGACTAAAATTCATAAAGTTAGTAACTCACTGAGAATTGTATCATCTATAAACAGCCCTTTGTACTATTTTTCTCTTTTCTTACACACAATATCATATCTAATCATATTAAAGACAGTTTCCATTTAGTTAAGAAAAATTAAACGGCATAGTTTTTAACTCTGATTATGTATTAGCTTCATTGAATGTTGTGTCTCTCTTCACGAATGTACTTGTAGATTTGGCATTGAATAGTACTGACAAGAGAGAGATCCATTTCTACAAAAATTAATATTCCAAAAGAAGAATTTGTTGTTGCTATAAAATTTGTTTTGAATTCTACTTTTTTTACTTTTAACAATAAATTTTACAAACAAGTTTTTGGTATTCCGATGGGTTCACCATGATCTCCTATTATTGCTGACATTATAATGCAGGATTTGGAAGAAATTGCCATCTTGAATTTACAAATACATTCATTATTTTACTACAGATATGTCGATGACATCGTTCTCGCACTTCCATCTGAAAATATTGATGACACATTTACTATTTTTAATTCTTTACATATTAGGTGTACAACTTTGCTTCCGCCGTTTTCCTATAGATGGCTTTAGCGGTAAGTGATGGTCGAAATAAATAGATCATAGACATCGATATACAATAAATTTAGGCATCTGTCAACATAACCCCATAGAAAAATTAGTCGATTTGTGTCTGCATCATAAAGTTATTCTCGATTGAAAATGTCAGTTTACGAGCCAAATTCTCGTCATTTGCGGGAGGTTTTAATTTTTTGCTTCAATATGAAGAAATCTGCAGCTGAGGCTCATCGAATGCTCTCAAATACTTCTGGTGAGGCCGCTATTAGTGAAAGAATGTGTCGTGAGTAGTTTCAACGCTTCAAGAATAGTGATTTTGACATCCAAGGTCATGCTCTGTATTTGGTGGAACCAGCTCGGCGTAATGTATTATGAACTATTAAAACCGACTGAAACAATCACAGGCGATCGATATCGAATGCAATTGATGCATTTGAGACGAGCATTGAAAGACAAACGGCCGCAATACAACGAGAGACACGATAAAGTGATTTTGCAGCATGACAATGCCCCATGTTGCGAAAGTAGTCAAGACATATTTGGAAACGTTGAAATGGGAAGTCTTATCCCACCCGCCGTATTCTCCAGACGCTCCCTCTGACTATCACTTGTTTCGATCAATGGCACACGACTGACCAGCACTTCCGGTCTTATGAAGAAATAAAAAATTGAATCGATTCGTGGATAGCCTCAAAAGATGACCAGTTTTTTTCGACGCGGGATTCGTACGCTACCCGAAAGATGGGAGAAAATAGTGGCCAGCGATGGACAATACTTTGAATCATAAATATATAACCAGTTTTTTACAATAAAGCCTTGAATTTCGGAAAAAAAACGGCAAAGTTGTACATCTTGTACAAAGTTACAATTTACTATGGAGGTTGGCATTGACAATAGATTTTTCTTGACACTACTTTAATTATTAATAGTCAAAGAATTATTTTTGATACATATCAAAAAACTACATTTTCGGGAAGGTTCCTGAATTTCCATTCCATCCTCTTTGTCATAAAAAAGGCATTATTATCGATTTCGTAGATAAAATATTTCTATTATCATATCCTTAGTTTCAACATAACAATCTAATTGAAGCTATTCATATTTTTCTTAATAATAGCTATCCTCTCTCTTTTATTTTTTCCATAATTAAAATAAAAAAGAAAACCGATTAAAATTGCACATACATAATAAACTACACACAATCTACAAATCAAAGAAAAATTTTTTACAGTTCCTTATATTAAATCTATCTCCGAAAGTTTCTCACTTGTATCCAATATGTTTCACTATAAATTAGCATTTTCCATTATCGACACTTTAAAAGGTTTTATAAAGAGAGAAAGTTAGAATTGCTTTCTAATGAAAATGTGATCTATAAGATCTCATGTGACGATTGTGAGGCTAGTTATGTCAAATCAAAAGAAAATTGAGTACAAGGATACGTAAACATATTTCAGAAATCAACAAAAAAACGGGTTCTTTATCTGTCATTTCTGACCACCGTATAAATCTCAATCACAATTTCAGATGGAATAAAGTGAAGATATTAGTGAATCTTCATATAATAAGAGATTGATATCTGAAATGGTACATAAAAAAGATAAAAACAAGGCTTAAATAGAAAACGACAGAATCTTTGCCTGAATCCTATCTACCTATTATTCAATTCTCTCTCTCTCCTTAATTCTTCCTCTTCTTCTTTATTATTTCTTCCACATTTTCATCTACATTTCTATCCCCTCTCAC
This sequence comes from Atta cephalotes, assembly GCF_000143395.1. Taxonomy (NCBI): domain Eukaryota; kingdom Metazoa; phylum Arthropoda; class Insecta; order Hymenoptera; family Formicidae; genus Atta; species Atta cephalotes. Next base: position 678,129 of record NW_012130093.1, on the reverse strand, counting down.
TTTCTTCCTCCCATCACTTTCCAACTATCTTTTCCTTCTTTCTCTGAATGTTAATTTTGTGATTCAGAATACTGAGGAGATAAGATATTGTTTTATTTCTTTTCGTATTGTCTCTAATTTTAACGTACTATTTGTACACGAAACTTTTTTTATCTTTATTTCTTGACTTAAGGTATTTTAGGTTATATTAAAGATATTATTTTTAGCTGTTATTATATTATAAATTTCAGTATATAGATATATTCAATATATAGATATACTTTTTGTAATCTTAACTTTCATTAATTTTGCTATGTATCTTCTCATATATTATATTGTTTTGTATGCTAGTTTTTAATAATTTATATTTTTTTGTTAATCATCTTGCGTTATAATTTCACTTATATTTTATCTACAGGATCAGACTATTTGCGTTCTCTATTCATTTTTAATCAAAGGACATTCATTCTTTTTACTAAAATTGATATTATAAGCTTTTCAATGACTGACTGCAAGTTACTATGATTATGCATACGTTTTTTTTTTTCGTTATACATTATAATTATGAACATTACGATATTCGTTTTCATGTTACCAGCGTCTATTTTAGAAAACGAAATAGAGAATTTATTATGTTTTGTTTTTTCGATTGTAACGATTATGTATGTTTTTAACATTGAAAATGATCCGATTGCGATCAAAATGTCTGTCTATTGCTACGAGTAGCATTCTATATTAAATTTTTAATTTAATTAAACATTTCTGTTTTTTTATTGTTTTTTTTACATTCTACATTATTATGTTTTATCTTATATAATAATTTTTGGCTCGTAGCTCTCTTTTTTCTTTGTTTTTTAAAATTTATGAGCCTTATTACTAATTAGATATTTTATTTTTACCTTTTGTTTAAGAAATATTGTTTAAAAACAAAGTGATTTGTCGGTATCGGCAACCTTTCCCTACTGATATATGTATTTCCATACATATATCGATTAGTGCGAGGAATATTATTAAAGCTTCGGTAGTCTAAAGACTTAGGACGCTCGTACGGAATACAAGAGATCCAAGTTCGACTCCTGGTCGAGGGAATAATATTTTTCGCAATATTTATTTACAGTTTTTCAGTATGTCAACATCTTTCTAATATGATGCCTGATTGAGCATCGAATTATTGTTATCGAATTATTATTAAAAATTGCTTGTCAATTTAATTTAATTTATAATATTATTACAATAATTTAATTGCGTTTATAAGTCCGGAAAATCAATTCAACACGCAGTTTGAATGACTATAAATATGTATGCATATACATATAGGGTATATCCCGAAAGTTTTTGTCAATCGCTTTTGCGTAGATAGAGCGAACTAAATTGAGTCAAAAAGTTCTCTACCATTTTGCAATTTTCGCAATAGTTAACAAGATATTAATTACTAAAAATTGCCAAATATTGATAATTTTTTACTCAAATATTATCAACTTTACAGAAAAACTCCAACAGATAAAAATCATTTATTTTTTTCTCATAGAACTCTAAGAATTTTTTCAGAATTTTTTAGTACTGCATTTTCTTATTTTTACCAACATGAGAAAAACGATATTAAAAAATTCTGAAAAAATTTTCAGAACTTTATATATAAAAAAATATATATAATTCACATTGAATTATATATAGCATTAAAGATTCAGCTTCGACAGTTATAGGCATTTAATTTATAGTTTATCGATTGTGTTCTCATATATGATCTAAAAAAATTCTTATTGCGTATTTTAATTCTGAGAAAGGATTTCCAAAATCTGTAAAAGAAGTATATATGAAAATACCTTACAAAAATTAGTGTTTAGTAGATAAAATGGACGACTTTAAGATCTCCTTAAACTAATTAACTTCTTATTTTTATTCACTTTATATATTACTTTTATATATTAGGTGTACAACTTTGCTTCCGCCGTTTTTTTCCGAAATTCGAGGCTTTATTGTAAAAAACTGGTTATACATTTATGATTCAAACTATTGTCCATCGCTGGCCGCTACTTTCTCCCATCTTTCGGGTAGCGTACGAATCCGGCGTCGAAAAAACTGGTCATCTTTTGAGGCTATCCACGAATCGATCCAATTTTTTACTTCTTCATAAGACCGAAAGTGCTGATCAGTCAGGCTGTGTGCCATTGATCGAAACAAGTGAGGGAGCGTCTGGAGAATACGGCGGGTGGGATAGGACTTCCCATTTCAATGTTTCCAAGTATGTCTTGACCACTTTCGCAACATGGGGCATTGTCATGCTGCAAAATCACTTTATCGTGTCTCTCGTTGTATTGCGGCCGTTTGTCTTTCAATGCTCGTCTCAAACGCATCAATTGCGTTCGATACCAATCGCCTGTGATTGTTTCAGTCGGTTTTAACAGTTCATAATACACTACGCCGAGCTGGTCCCACTAAATACAGAGCATGACGTCAAAATCACCGTTCTTGAAGCGTTGAAACCACTCACGACATGTTCTTTCACTAATAGCGGCCCACCATAAATATTTGAGAGCATTCGATGAACCTCAGCCGCAGATTTCTTCATATTGAAGCAAAAAATTAAAACCTCCCGCAAATGACGAGAATTTGGCTCGTAAACTAACATTTTCAATCGAGAATAACTTTATGATGCAGATACAAATCGACTAATGTTTCTATGGGGTTATGTTGACAGATGCCTAAATTTATTGTATGTCGACGTCTATGATCTATTTATTTCGACCACCACTTACCGCTAAAGCCATCTATAGGAAAACGGCGGAAGCAAAGTTGTACACCTAATAGTTATAATGTGTGTTAGTACATTCGTAATCATTCATTTTTTAATTTTTCTCTGTAGTATTTTAAAGCAAAAAGTTAGCAAAGAATTTTGATAGTTCTCTTATATTAGTCTTTGTTCATAATATTTTATACGTGTTTGAAAGAGAGAATGCCAGCGCAAGTCCCCAAATTGTCAAGTCGGCCATGATCACATATTGCAAATCGTGTACTATATATTATCTTGTCAAAACTTTAGCAGCAGCCAAACATAGTCTATCGTCTCAGTCAAAAATACAACAGAAAGCAAGCAATTTTCATGTCCTGATATGCTACAAAAATGTTATAAAAATTAAAAAATTCTAAAAATAGTAATTTTGTGTTGGCACAATATGTCAGAAATTAAATCCAAGCATAATATGATTTTATATTGTACTATATACTGTACTGGCAAATATCGTTAAAAATCGAACTTATTTACTTGCACGGCAAGATGGCAAAAACATAGTAGAAATCGAGCATGCGTTGTGTAAAAAAAATAACAGTAAAAATACAATAAAATTAGCATGTTGTCATTAAATTATGATAAAAATATCAATATTATGTTACATATGTTATATCAATATTGAACTGTAGTTCTTTCGTTTATTGCTATATAATATCTTTCTTGTATTCAAACTTCTATGTTACATATAAATATAAAGACTATAAAATGCGACTAATGAAAATAAAGTGTGTAGTATTTGTTTCTATCAGCTTATTTTTTGATACAATTCCAATATAGGATTTAGAAAATATTAAATTGATTATTGAAAACTCTGATAACAATTCTTTCTCTGAAAAATTGTTCGTTTACTGACTACTTGGTCTCAAAATAAAAGTTTAATTTCTATTTCATAAATTTTGTAAGTTTTACAGATTATTAAACAAATTAATTAAGAAGCGCAATATTCTAATTTGTTAAAAAGTATTCTGATTTATTTTTGCATATTTATGCTTATATAATAAATTATCGTACGATTTCTGCTGTGCTACAAGTTGCTGTATTGCAAGTGTTCTGCTACTGATAGCTAGTAGGCCATGTTCTATCTCGAGAAACCTTGATGTTTTTATTCATAATTATTTGTTTTGCTAGTTAATATATCACATACTTTTCAAAATTATAAAAATATACAATTTCAATTTTCATGTTGAAAAAAAAAGAATCTTCGAGTACTGCACCAGAGGTACCAGAACACTCAGAAATTGATATTGTTGATGAAGATCGCGGTGCTTCGTCGGATGTTTCTGATAACTCTTTAGTCGAATGTAATACAGTATTGGGAAAACAGCCTCCATTTTGGGTTCCAGATAGTGATGCACCTAGTTGTATGTTGTGTGATGTTAAATTTACTGTACTTAAAAGACGTCATCATTGTCGTGCTTGTGGTAAAGTACGTATTTATTGATTTACAAAATAAAGACAATTATATTATTTGTTGATTGTCGTTTATTTTATAAATTAATTTTTTCAAATTTGTAATATTGTATTTCTTTTTTGTAACAATATTTAAATTTACAACATATTTTGCAGGTACTATGTAACAAATGTTGCAATATGAAATACAGATTAGAATACCAGGGAAATATTGATTCCCGCGTTTGTGTCTCGTGTTTTCATCTACTTATAAAAGGTAAAGAGAATTAATCTTATTAATTACATACACACAGGATATTTCAATATAATCAAAAAATATGATTTTCTTGAACTAAAACGGAGCAATCCTTTTAAATTTAAATAATGTACTATTTTTTAGTTATTCAATTTTTTAATAATTGAAAAATATAAAAATTTTTTTTTTTCAAAAAAGTTAATTTTTTCTTTACATTTTTATACAAAAATATTTAATAATATTTATAATATTTATAATATTGATAATACATGAAGTATCTTCAAAACAATTTTTTAATAACATCTTTATATGCAGAATATTGAAAGAAATATAATTACAATATACAAGGTATCTAGAAATAATCGTCAAATATTTCGTGGGCAGGTAGAGCTTGGGGATTGGCTGGCAAGCGCCTTGCGCTGCACATCGCCGTAAGTCCCCGCCGTCTCCATAGCTCGGACGGCACGCTTGTCAGACTATCCCTGCTCCTCATGGCCTCGCGCGCCAAGCGATCGAGAGGTGTGTATGCTTCGTGTAAGCCGGGCGGGCCCGCATATTCGCCTATCTTTAAAGATTAATATCTCGTTAATTATAATAATATTGGGGAAATTTACAAAATGGTAAAGGACTTTTCGACTCAATCCGCTCTATCTGTCCATGAAATATTTGACGATTATTTCCAGACACCCTGTATAAGAAAATTTATCAATTTAGTCAATAAGAATTATAGTTTTACAATAGTCAGAGTAAATTTCGATTTTTATTTGACATGTTGAAAGAATTGAATAAGAAAGAAATTAAGCGTTACCTAAATATATTACGCATCAAAATTAGGGGATTACTCTAAAATATGCAAATTTTGCCGATTTTTAAGAGACTGTCTGAATTTCTCCAGGATAATTTTTTGGGGGCGTTTTGAAAGGTGTATCCTCAACTTTAAAACAATTAAAATGATATTTTTTGCCTTATTTAATGGATGAATAATAATCTTATTTGTGAAGATCAGAAGCAGTATTAAAATTTTGAAAATATCACAATTTTCAACTTTCCACAAAAAACGAGGACGAGGCGAGAAATGTTATAAGTTTTAAAGTGAGGAACTTTTGCTTTAAAATGACATTACGATCATTACTCTAATATGCTTGGGAATTGAATTATGTTTCAAAGTGAATCCTACATTTTGCAAGATTTTGGATAATTACAATTAACATTCGCGATATCCGATGTGCACTACTAGGAAATTGTTAAAGTTTGCATATCACATGTTTGGAGTGTATGCGTGCGGGTGGGCGAGTAGGCGAGCGCACCATATATATTTATATACATATATTCATGCATAAAAATTTTTTTAATGCTGAATTCGTAGCAGCAATAACCAGCAGTAAATATTAATATCGTAAGTTGTAACTTTGAGGTTCCTTAAAAAACAGCAATATAATATTCGTCCCATACGCCCATTAGAATTTTTTATCTAATCTATTTACAACCGCATGCATAAGCAGCATGAGATCTGTTCCGTTTCTCTATTCTCTATTTATATAGAAAAAGGAAATCGAGCTAATGCGCGCAGTGAGCTCTATATTGAAGTGACAAAGTCTACAATAGAAGTAATGGTAGAGTCATAGAAAATTGACAATCATAGTCGATTATTTTTCTTTTATTTGAGTTGATTGGTTAATTTTCTATGATTTAAGATCTAACGACCGCTACGATTTCTACTATAGACCCTCTTCTTTATAACTAACGGTGAGGCGACTATGCGAGAGTGACAGCCATGCATACCTCTACCTCACTTTAGTATTATTATCGTCGCTAAAAATATCAACCTTAGTTGTATGATTGCGGGATATTATGAGATATGTTTGTGTTATGAGATTGTGTTATGAGATATGTTTAAAAAAAATTAAAATTATTGCTTTGTTAATTAAAAAATTATTTGCCCAAAAAATAATATTATAGGTTTATTTTTAGGTTAAATATAATTAAATTTAATTTAAAATGTTCGTATATTGCGATATATTATACTTATATTATCTCAGATAAAAAAGCCTGTACAGATAAGAGTAACAGAATATCTATGCTACCATTACTACTGATGATAGCAACAAAGAAATAATTTTCCATTTTAATTTTTTTAAGTATCACAACATATTCTAGCAATATCTAGTAAGCGCAATTGGGGTTGATGTTTTTAACAACGGTAATACTAATAAAGTGAGGCAGAAATAATCAAATACAGCTGTTACTCTCGCACAGTCAACCATCTTCCATTATCGTTAGCATAGGGAAGGCTCATTCCAGTATGTATAGAGCTTATGGCCGTAGCAAACTTTTGCATAATGCATAACACATAGTGCATAAGAAAATCAACCAAAGTTCCTCTTTTCCATGAAATGGAAGAAAAGAAAAAATTCTAATTGGCTGATTGTCTTATGCACTATACGTTATGCGTTATGCACAAATCTATGCTGCGACTATTACTGAATGCGCATAGACCAAGAGATCACTAGTTTTGTTACCAATAGCTATAAGTATGGGAAGTGGATAATCTTTTATTTTATATACATAAAAACATATATATTTTAAGCCTGATCGCGATTGCTTAAAGGGGAGGTGGGCTTTTCAAAATGTACAGACTTTGAGTATTTTTACTAAAAGCGTCAAGGTTGACTGCTGTTGCAATGGATAGTTAATACTCTTATTCCAAGCCGGGGGAAACCTCTCAGAAGGGTGCAAGGGGTCGCCGTACTGGGTTAAATTGGTAAATTTTTTCTGAAAAAAAAATCGATAAGATCGAACACGTTTAATTTTCTTATTCTATATAAAACTGCATTTTTAAAATTAATTATGGCTGCCCTCATGGCCATCCAAAAGAGAATCATATTTCTCGATAATTGACATCAAAATTAGTAGGTAAAAATTCAACTTGTCATCGATTTTTTTCAGAAAAAATTTACTTTGATCCAGTATGGCGACCTCTTGCACCTTTCTGGGCTGCGTTCAAATTGCTTACTGGGTGAGTGGGTGGGCGGAACCTAGTAAAAACTACCGGAGATAATTGAAACTCTAAGATAAGTTCTACGGGCATCGGCCATACAGCAAATATTATAGTAACGTAAATTTATATAGTAACGTAGATTTAATATAAATTATATATAAATAAAGTACGCACTCAGTCAAAGAAAAAATAGTACAGATAAATTGGAAAAATTTACGAAAATTTACTTCAAATATTCGTAATTCGTAATAAAGTAATTATGATACAGAGGTGTTAAAAAAACGAAAATGAAGCCTGAAGTCTGTACTTTGAGGAATCTCTAATTTCAATTGAGTAGCATCAATAATTATTCAATGGCCGATAATAGAGGACCTATACAATTGATAAGCAGAATCACTTCCTGTTTCCGGAGTTCACGGAATAAAGCAGTTGATGCAACTTAATGGAATAAAAAAGAAATTTTAAAATCCTTCAAAATGCGCTTTTATGGAATTCATGGAATAATTTTTCGCTAAGTTATGACAATTTGAAGAAAAAAAACAGTTTATATATTTATAAATTTACTAATGCCTCGTAAATTACAAACATAAAATACAAAAAGCATTCAGCTATGTGCAGGATGTTTTTTGCGAATGTCATATATTTAAAATTCTTATGTTAAAAATACAAATTATAGACGTTTCGGCCTATATCAGGCCATCTTCAGTATATAAATAATATAAAATAATATAAATAATATAAAAATAGTTCGCAGTTATAAGATTAAAAGAGTTGAAATAAATAAAAGATCAATGATTCTTAATCATAAGATTAAAAGAATAAATTAACAATAAATTGTTCAATTACAATCTACGCTTGTGTATGTTGTCAAAAAATTCTTGCTTTTATTCATTTTAATAAGAGACTTTTATATTGAAACGTAAGAAACGCCAGATTTCTATATTCTAATAAGAATAAAAAATCCAAATTTTAAAATAGCAAAAACTTTTTTTTCATGTATCTATATTTTATGGACCTATCTGTGTTTGTTATAACGATTCTTAAATTATTTTCCATCAATATAGAGATTGTTCTTTTCCATGTGAGACAAACGATGAGACAGAATTTTACTTTTATTTGTAAAAATAATGTTATCTGTGGATGACTTTTAATGTATCAGAATATATACTCATCGTGGAGCGAGGAAGAGAGCTTAATGTAGGGGATTAAAATTATTTTAGTTGAGAGGAGAGTATTTTTAAATAATCGGTAAATATATATCAGGAAAACAGTCCGTGTCACTTTGTTTATTTAATCCTAATTTCTGTTTTTTAATATGCAACATCTTGGAAATCATTCTTCTATAGAAAGTTCTGAGTCTAAAATATTACGAGGGCAAGTCAATAAGTTTTTAGAAAATCTGTCAGAGAGCACTCGCAGTGTTATGTTACATTACTTTTTGACAAGTAGCATGTCTTAGCTGATTGTCAAATTTTGAGCGGAATTCATCGCGTAGTTTTATTTCTGTTCAAACGATTAAAGCCAACAATCTTTGTATATTTTGCAAAATGAAAAAAAAATGAGTTTCGTACAGTGATCAAATATACATATGAAAGGTTTAACACTGAAAGAAATCAAAACCTAGTTGAATAATGTTCATAGCACATCTGCAGCAGCATTTGCGACTGTATACAATTGAGTGACTGAATTTAAACGTGGTCGTACATGCGATGCACCTCATTCGGGACGTCCAATTGAGGCTGCTACGCTAGAAATCATCGATAAAGTCCACGATATTATTTTGATCGATGAGTGAAAGTGCGCGAACTTGTTGAAGCCACAGGCATATCACATGGCACAGTGATTTTGCACGAACAATTAGGTATGAAAAAGCTCGACAAGATGGGTGTCGCGTTTGTGGACCATCGCTTACTGTGGACCATAAGCGCGATCGTGTGATTTCAAAACAATGTTTGGAGATGTTTCAATGTAATCCAGATGAATTTCTGTATCGATTCATTACTATGGACGAAACATGGATCCATTATTTCACATCCAAGAAGGAACAGTCAATGGACTTCACCGGGTGAACCAGCTCCGAATAAGGCGAAAACCATAAAATTGGTCGGAAAGATGATGGCCATAGTTTTTTGGGATGCACGCGGTATAATTCATATCGATTACCTTTCGTCGAAGCAAACGATCAATACGGTGATTACTACGCAGTCTTATTGAACTGTTTCAACAACATTTTAAAGAAAAAATGTCCTCATTTGGCGAAGAAGAAAGTGCTCTTCCATCAAGACAATGCACGAGTTCACACGTGCCCGACACCGAGGCCAAATTCAACGAATTCCTCTACGAATTGTTTCCCCATCCATCATATTCGCCAAATTTAGTATCCTGCGACTATTTTCTGTTTCCAAATCTGAAGAAATGGTTCGAAGGAAAGAGATTTACCACCAGAGAGTAGCTCATCGCCAAAACAAAAGCTTATTTTGAAGGACAAATCATATTATTCGGACGACTTAAAAAAGTTCGAGAATCGTTAGATCAAGTGTATCGAGCTGAAAGGAGACTGCTGAGAAATAAAAATGAATCGATCAAAAAAAATGTGTTTTACTATGTTTTTTTAAAAACTTTGACTTGCCCTTGTAACATTATTCCAGATCATGTTCGTTATTTAACCGGTGTTGAAACACGACCGATTTCTATCTTATTATGTTTATCGTTTTCTGCCTTATTATGTTCTTTTATTCGCGTGTTCAATTTTCTTCTTGTTTGCCCGACATACGAGACTTCGCAGTCTAAGCAATTGATTTTATATACTACTTCGATGTGCTCTTCTTTTCTTTTTCCTTGTGTTACGTCCTGTCCTCCGTAGAGATATAATCTTACTCTCTTTTTTTTCTCCTTCGTTTCGCGTTGAATTATTTTTTTTATTTTATTTGACACATCGTCTATCTAAAGTATTTCGGTTAATTAATTGCGATATTCCTAGCAAGAAATTTATCAGGCGCAGTATAATTCTATCATACTGACATCGCGTGACACATGTGTCGCGCGAGCCAATCAAAACACCCATGAGGCGCCAATGTATTACGATGAATTCCACGCGGAGTTAAGAAATCATTCCCATATGTTGGGACTGTCATGTCATTATCATCATACACAAGATTTAAGAAAAACTAATCCGATCGAAACATCTCAACGCCTGTAATCTCTTAGAATAAGAATAAGCCATGGCGCACCAATTACTCGCGACGCGCGTGTCGCTTTTTACTCTGAATTCTTAATGGGATTTCTGCCGTTGCGGCTGAGAATATTGTTAACTTCGAAATTTAGCATTATGTTTAATTTTTAGTTTGCTTCACTATTTTTTGGTCATTGTGACCGCCTTAATTAGCTTGAAGATAAGTAAATGCGAATTTCTTTTGTCGCTTTAGCGAGCGCCGATCAATCGAGAGCCGGGGAAGGAGCAGCGCGGACCACGGAGAAAGGCCCAAAATTTAATTTGCTAATTAAAATCCCATCAATTAACGCGAACTAATACGATCCGTTCCAGTTCTACATTGAATTAGTGGCAATCGTGCCGAATTTCAGCACGATGTGACTAATTTGTATAGGAAAAATCATTTTTCAAATTGGCACATATTATCAATTACGGGAAATTCGAGCTCCCTCTTTCTCCCGACTCACGAGCGCCACCGACTGGCACCTATATAAACGGGGCGAAAACCGAGGCCGCAGTTTTTAGTTCGGATTAGTTCACAGCAGCAGTTGGATTGCTAGTCATTCTTGAAACAAGGAATATCTCTCAATATTCGCATATAAAAAGAAGAAAGTATGCATGTGTTAATTTATTTCTTTCAAACTTTCTCATATCCCTCGGGCTGATCGCGCTTGTAGGAGCTGCTCAGCTCTTGCCCTTCTCCTAAATTAATTGCGCTCGTAGGAGCTGCTTAGTCTATCTTTTCCAAGAATTGACCGCGCTCGTAGGATCAGCTCAATTCTTCCCCTCACCACTATTTCTTCTACAATTTACTTCCAAGTTTGCTTTTTAAATGCGATTATTTAATTAACCGCGATGGTAATGTAATAAAAAAACCCGCTTCTCGTAGAATGACTAAAAGAGGACCGCAGGGAGGCGAGTCCAAGCCTTACGCATTTATCAAAGGCTGAAGGTCATTTGAAATTTCGACCCGTCAATTTTTCTGCCGGACTCCTCCGCATCCGCGGCTTCCGCCGATCTCAAAAGCACCGAACTGGGATGCGTCGAGTTATCGTAGCTAGGAAACGTGCACCGCTGATCAAGCAACGGAACATCAGGGCAGATTCCATCATCCCGTGCAGACAGAGCACGCGTCCCGCGTTCGTAAACAGGCTTCGAATCCACGTGGGCCTCCCCGCTGGTCGTCTTCAATGTGCCTGTACATTTCCGCGTCGCCGAGTATCAACTGGACTACATTATTAATAAAAACGTGAAACTTATCTAGTTATATTCTGTCTTGCTTAATCTTCCTCCATCCCCTTCTGAAAGGTATGAAATGAAACGGCTCGAATTGCTCGGATCCATAATTAATTTCCTTACTAAATGAACACTAATCATCTCGACTTTTGCTATGATTATAATTATTCGCTGAAGCATTAATTATTTACCAATGGCAAATTTAACAAATAATTTATAAACTCCTCGATTAAATAATTACGATAACTCATATAAAGAACAATGCTTAATTCCGTTTCAAGAGAACATTATTGATCAAATTTTTACTAATAATAGCGAAAAAAACCCCACAAACTCAGGCAGATTTTAGAACTTCACTTCTAATCATCCAGTTGAACATAAAAAAGAAGTAATAATAGAATAGTTGGACAGAATTTTACTCTTATTACATCCTAAATTTTAAGAAAAAAAAATCTCTTCCATTAACACATTCCTTTTCAATGGGTATCCATTGATTTTATTTTTTCTACCATCAGAAATAGAATAAAATCACTTTCGTACACAGAAAATTTAGAAAGAAATTCAGATCAAAATAATAAGAATGTATCAGACCATAGAAAAAAGGTTTTGTAGTTTTATACTTAAACAACATCTCGAAAAAATTTAAAAATGTAACTAAAAAATTTGACATGAGGATTGCACACAAACCATTGAATACGCTTAATAATTTTATTAAAATAAGGAAAGACCGGTTAAAAAAAGAAGAGCACGCTGAAGTAATATATAAAATCAATTGCTTAGACTGCGAAGTCTCGTATGTCGGGCGAACAAGAAGAAAATTGAACACGCGGATAAAAGAGCATAAGGCAGACAAAAAATCAACCAATGCTCTATTAGTCATGTCTCAACATCGATTAAATAATGAACATGAGAACATCTAGATTAGAATAACATTAATATTTTAGACAGAACTTTCTATAAAAGAAAGATTTCTGAGATGTTGCATATTAAAAAACAGAAATTAGGATTAAATAAACAAAATTACAAAATTGGACTGTTTTCTTGATATATATTTACTGATAATTTATTTAAGAATACTCCTCTCTCAACTAAAATAATTTTAACTCCCTCCATTAAGCTTTCTTCCTCACTCCACGATGAGTATATATTCTGATACACTGAAAGTCATCCACAGATAAAACGTTATTTTTACAAATGAAAGTAATTCTGTCTCATGTATTCGTTTGTCTCACATGGAGAAGGATAATCTCAATATTGAAGATTACGTTTCAATATAAAAATCTCTCATTAAGGCGAATAGAAGTAAGAATTTTTTAGATAACATACACAAGCGTAGATTGTAATTGAACTACAATTATTATATTATTAATTTATTTTTTTAATCTTATAACTAAGAATCATTGATCTTTTATTTATTTCAACTCTTTTAATCTTATGACTGCGAACTATTTTTATATTATTTATATTGTATATTGAAAATGGCCTGATATAGGATGAGAATATGAAACATCTATAATTTATATCTTTAACGTAAGAATTTTCAATATATGACATTTGCAAAAAAACATGCGCATGGCTGAATGCTCTTGTATTTTATGTTTATAAATGTAAATAATAATGATAAAAGATATAAGATAAATATCTTACTAATGTCTTAGGTCTCGACCTGTATATATATATATAACTTAGTAGATGATTAAATACTTGGCCTTTGAGTTATGGTTTATATTGTTTATAACGTGCGCGCAGGCATAACCTGAAATTTAAATTTTCATATAAATGCACGTCAATATGCTGGGATAGCACAGGAAATCTTTAATATGCTATCTATTTCATCCATTTCATCCATTTCATCCTCTCGAAGAGATGGATAAAGTAGGAATCTGAAGGTTTCACTCAAGCCCCGAATAAAGGCACTCAAAAGGTATTTGAATGCTTTCTAGATGCACCCAGGGGAATCTGAATACAACTCTGAAAGGAATTAAGTGTGTTCGGCAATGTAAATCTGAGATGCGATTTAGCAAATGGCTTGATCATGTGATAATCGAACAATCCGAGTGCCAAGAATTAATTCCGAACGCTACAGAGCTGTAAACTGTCCTTTAAGATTAGATATAAAATGAATTATAAATGAAATTATAAAATGAAATTGTTTATTTTTATGAATAAATAAAAAATATTCTACGAATTGAAAATGTCTTTCGCTTTACTAGAAACTGATAATAGCTTATATACTAATAGTCTTATATACTAAAAATAGATCATTACATATGAATGTAGCTCATATGCAAAGTGTTCTTAAAAGAAAATACATTGCAAAATAAATTTCAACAATTTATTAATTATATCACTTGATTTATATTCATTAAAATTTTTAATATATTAATACAGTTTGATTTTATTTTATTCTATATGTGCAACATAAGCTTTGATAAAAATTAACTAGCAAATTCTTTGTTTCCAAATATGTAACTTCAAATTCATAAAGAGGAAAAGAATTAAAAACTTTCCTCGTTAAATATTATACATAATGTACTCTATCAATTTCTATTTGATAGCATTTGTTTGAGCATTCGTAGACTCAGACATTTAAACAGATCAAATACACTATTTATAAAATAGAAGTATTAAAAGAGATGAATGCACGTTATGTGTTAACGAACTAGTTGAAAACATTATCATAAATATACAGGTCATGAATTTAATTTAGACGCGAAAATCTGCATTAGCTCTGCGAGCTCGGTAGAGTAGATTTGAGCAACTCGATTGGCTCTAGAAATGTTAATACCGAACGCAGATGAGATGACATAGCAGAAAGATGCGAGTTGCCGAACAATTTTCGAGATAAAAGAGCAAACGGACGCCTCCGATTTGCAATGCCGCACCTACTATGGGAATTTCCTCTATCTTGGAATAAGGATATTAACTATCGATTGCAACAAAATTCAACCTTGACGCTTTTAATAAAAATGTTCAAAGTGCACATTTTGAAAAATCTACCTCCTCTTCAAGCGACTGCGATCGGGCTTAAATATAATATGTTTATATATAGTTTTTATGTTTTACATGAAATGAAAGGTTACTTACTTTTCACTACTTACTTGTTGCAATTGATAACAAAACTACAGTGGCCTCTTGGTCTAGCATGTGATGCGCTGCATCTATGCAGTCAATGCGTGAAATGAAATGTATCCCCTTCCCCCCTCCACACACCACACGCACACACACACACACGCGCGCGCGCGCTCCCTCCCTCCCTCCCTCCCTCCCCTCCCTCCCTCCCTCACTCACTCACTCGCGCGTGCGCGGACACATACATACATGCACACACGCACGCCACTTGATCACGGTTTCCAAGTCTCCAGATTTCAGCTGGAGACTCCATTTATCAGGACTCTAGTTCTTCAGCAAACAGGAAAAATCTCCAATTTTTTACTCGCATGGAGTATTTATTAATTACTTATTATTCAAGTTAAGTGGAAAGTAATAAGAAAATAATAAGAAAATCTGTGATTATGTTCGCAGTTTATATTATTTTATAAATAATAAAAAAATTCGTAATTGTGTTTGCATTCTATGTAATCTTGTAATAATAAAAAGGTCTCTGTGATTGTGTGTAGACACTTTATGTTAGTTAAATATTAATAATAAAAAGAAAATCTATAATAATGATCGTAAAACACTAATTAAATCCTTTTTCTTTTCCTTTTTTTTTTGAAAAATCGACCGACCTCCATTCGAAGTATGAAATTTTCAGCGCAAGGATCTTTGGACCTCAGCCGTACAGTGTTCGAGACTTGGCAATTGTGCGCATGATATGTAAATTTTGATCAAGCAATCTCTCCTTGTGCATGTAACGCTAATGCCGGCGATAGTTATGTAAAATTTTGCAAAATGTAAGATTCACTTTGAAACATGATAACTTAGATCTTAGACATGCTAGAGTAATATTTATAATGTCATTCTAATTTTCCAATTCAAAATCTTTATGGTGACATTTCTTGCTGTCCTCGTTTTGCAATGAAAAGATTTGGAAGGTCATAACATTTTCAGAATTTTAATATGATCTATTTCAGGTTTTAGCGAAAAAAATCATTCGAAGGAGCGAAAAATATAATTTTAATTTTTTTAAAGTTGAATTTTCACTCAGACCCAGAAAAATTCCTGCGATTCCTGGAAAAACTGAGATACAGCCTCTTAAGAATCGCCAAAATGTACAAATTTAATGATACTAATTTTGATATGTTGTGTATGTGTAAGTGAAAAAATTGCTTCATTTTAAAACATCATATACTTTTAAGATAGTCGTTTCGGAATAATTGAATTGATTAGTTCGGTTGAACATTTAATTATTAAATAGGACATTCCACTGGATCGCCTGTGTGCAAAAATCGGCGCAACGAAAATAAACGTTCAAGGTCTCAAATTATTCATATATGTACTTTCAAAAGAAATGTGGTGTTTTGAAAAATCCAATATGACGGATTCAATATGGAGGCGAGAAGCGATGAACATTACATGCAAATTTAACATTTTCTTGCATAATCCGCTACTGATCTCCTTTAGTTTGAAAATGATTACTCCTAGGTTTCGGAATTCAGCAACAATATACATAGTATACAATATGTCGCAAGCACCTGTTTGAACATGCGTTTAAACATTATTCACCACCTGCTGAAAATTAGTGATGAAATATTTTTATGGGAATCTCGCGAGGTGTCAAATTCTGATTTTAATGAAACTTTGTATACTTATTGCTTACACAAAGAGATAAATTTAGAAAATATCAGTTGCGGCCAAAAAACGGGATGAAATCACTTCTTATGTGTAAAGCAGTTTTCAGCTTTTTCCATTATATCTCGAAAACTTCAAGATATCAAAAAATGTTTTATACAAAAATTTTACAACAGAATTAGCTGTATTTATTCGCGTTAATAATATTTTTTTAAATAATAATTTTTTTTTGAACAATGCAGGAGCATAAAAGCCCAACGTAGGATGAAAGTGCAATAAATATACTAATTTATTTTATCTTGATAAACGTTTCGATCATATATCTGATCATTCTCAGTATTGCAAATATATTAGCCGCTATTTACAAAAATTGTTATACAAAATATTTATATAACATAAATATTCGTCACGAAAAGAGTCTTCTTTCTCTTTGTCTTATTATAATACAATGTCATTGAATATTATTGTTACTTAATTTCCGCCAGCATCTCTGACCTCACAGGATTCCCAAATTCTATATAAATTATATAAACAACAATTTAACTTATGTGTTGGTCAATTAATAAAAATGATCATAAAGTATATCATATATAAAGTATATCACATAATTATAAAGTATAAAAATCAAATAGTCATATTATATCAACAGGATATAAATTTGAAAGTATATTAAATTATAAGAAAATAAAAATAAAAATCAATACTTATATTGTATGTCAAAAAGATATAAATTTAAAAGTATTATATATTAAATTATAAGAAAGAAAGAAAAAAAGTTGTTTTCTAATAGTACCTGTGAGCACAGAAACACCAATGGATAAATCATACCGTATCACATAAAATCTCTGAGCTCTCAAAAATATATGTATCGTCAGAAACACAAATAGATAAACCGCAAAATGTCACATATTAAAATCTCTAACAAGACCGCAATACGATATGTAACCGCAAATAGATATGTATAATCAATGTGACAGTGAAGAGAAGACTTGTAAAATATAATATAATACGTAAGGAAGTGGTGCGTGGAATTGATTAAAGAGGAGGAAGCTGATCAAAGAAAGGGACAAGAGTATGTCTGACAGTCTCTCAGTATCACTGTTAAGTCCATTTTTTTAATGAAAATCATTTCCGAAATTAATTTTCTATAATAAAATGATTCCATGTCCAAAATACTTACATCGTCCCAAAATTATGATTCGTTTCCAACCTATGGTTCGAAATTACTGATAAAGCACCGAGAATTTATTAATATCGGCTAAATATTTCTTAATTCTTGTTTGTAATTGTCGTTTAGTCTGTCTCACATAACTTCGTCACAATCTTTGCAATCAATCTAATTGTATAAATTAACCCATTTTTAATTATTATTTTTTAAAATAAAAAAACAATTTTTTTTAATATTTTAAAAAAAATTTCACTAATGTGAATAAATATTGGCAATTTTATTATAAAACTTGTATAAAAATTATAATTATTTTATATCTTGAATAGGTTTTGAGATTTATCGGAGAAAGCTAAACATCGCTTTACATATGAGAGTTGATTTCACCTTTCAAACTGTTTGTTAGCAACAATTTAAAAGCAGATGATTATTTTTTTAAATATTATATTGATGATAGATATAAGTAATTTTATTATAAAACTATTTGTAAGTAGATTTCTATCACAAGAAAATGATAAAATGCTCATTTCCGCACTATCATGAGGTAGATGGTATGGTACACTTTTTTTTATAGCTTCTCCAGTTTATTCTACTCAGATCTATTCCACTCTCATTTTTTTTATGCACGAATTATTTCAAATACGTCCTCTTTCTTTTGAATAGTTTGGGACATGTCATTTAAAAAATGTTTAAGAAAACATATTATTAAATAATAATATTTTTACCCGCGTAATATTTAAAGAAATGCTTACCAAAATATTGTAATAGAATTGACAAT
>NW_012130093.1:654097-659575 GCF_000143395.1 Atta cephalotes | reverse complement strand
CTTACTTACTACNCTANANATANANATATATATATANATAATATAATAATATATATATATACTATATATATATATATNTATATATATATATATATATATATATATATATATATATATATATATATATAGAATAACATTAGAAATGAGACAAACTAACGACACAATTAGTTGTCATTTTGGTACATGTCGATGAGACGAGCCCCCGTCCTAATGACCTTGACCTCGACATATGTTGTAAAGGTCATGATCGTGAATGACCTCTAACAAGTTTTAACCGTCATTATTCATTAAAAAGTTATTAAGAAGAAAAGTTTAAAATAACGTCTCTTTTGTATAACCAAATGTATAACCAAAATTTTTTGCTTTAAAATAAATTGCTTGCTTTAAAAACAAAAATTTTTTTTGAAAACATTATTTTCTCATATAATTTTTGTTTTTATACAGTAGCGCACGACTTTTCAAGATGTCACAATTTCTCTCCTTTAAAACACAAATTCTCTGTTTTTAAAAACACAAATTTTCTGTTCAAAAAGCACAAAAATTATATAAGAAAATCTTTTGCATCGTTAAAGGAAATTTGTTTCATCGGAGCACAGTCTAAAAGTTAGGTATTATTGGTGAACTTTTTTGTTAATAACTTTTTAGCGAATAATGAACGAAGACTAAAATCTCTTAAAGCTCATAATCTTGATAACATATATTGTCTGAGCTAGCTGCTCATCAACATATTTGCCGTCATTTTTCCTATTATCTGCTTTTAAATATTCAATATTAGCATATCCCTTTGTACACAAATTTAGGCCAACACAAATCCGGTAGTTCAATCCATCCGCGAGGAATCGTGGTTGTGGCAATATTTCATTTCAGCACTTTGTTTAATGCCATGTTTATTGTACCACATACTGTCATTAATTAAAACGTTTTGAATTCTCGATTGTGAACTATGGTATAAGAAGAACTGAAAAACAATATGAATATCATTTAAACGAAATGACTGATGTTAAGTGATGATTTCACCCCTTCAAATCGTTCTTTGGCCGCAACTGATATTTTCTAAATTCGTTTCTTCATGTAAGCTATAAGTACACAAAGTTTCATTAAAATCAGAATTTGACATCTCGCGATGTTCCTATAAAAAATATTTTATTACTGGTTTTCAGCAGATGGTGAATAATCAGGGTTGCCACAGACCTGCAAAATTGGGAAAAGTCAGGAGCAAATATAAAAAAGACTGGAATTTTGAACTTTGCTTATAATTCTCTTAAATTGCTTATATTCTAAATAATTTTTATAATTTTTTAAATATTATATCTGAGTTATAGCCAAATACGTTCAAAACTTGTGCACTTTAAATGATTTTTTAAAAATAATGATTTTTTTAAAAATAATTAAAATTTTATTAATTTTATTTGATCGCTCTTTTTTTCGTCATAACTGCATTTTTTTGCTCCAATACTAATTAATTTTTTATTAGCTTCAATTTGCCTCTAAAATTTTATTATGTTACAAATAAGCTTTTTTTTTGAGTTTTTTATAATATAAACTAGTTTTCTCACAATTCTTGAATTCTAAATGAATTCTAAATATTACAATTTTTTATGTATTTTATGATATTAAAATTTTTACATATTTTATTGATCATGGAAATTTCCCATTTTTATTTGGAAAAGTTGGAAAAGTTGGGGAATTTAAAAATTCATTTTCTGTGGCAACCTTGATAATGTTTAAATGCATGTTCAAACAGATGACTTGCGACAGTATATGTATATTGTTGCTGAATTTGGTATTCGAAAACTTAGGAATAATCATTTTCAAACTAATGGAATCAGTATAATGATTTAAGCAAGAAAATGTTTGCATGTGATATTCATTGCTTCTCGGCGCCGTATTGGATCCGCTATATTGGACTTTTCAAAACACTACATTTCTTTCGAAAGTACATGCATATACGTATAATTTGAACCCTTGAACGTTTATTTTCATACTAATTTTTGGACATGCAGGTGATCCGGTTGACGTGAAACGTTCTATATCTTGTACGTAGAAAACTTATATTATAATAAATAATTTATAATATTTTTTTTTAATATTGATGTATTATGACATGCTAAGCAAAATTAAGATAAAATTGGATCTGTAGTACAAAAAAATTCTGAGTAAAAAATATTAGCCCAGAAAAATTAAATTTTTGTTAGTTTTGTAAAATGGCTATAAAAGATTTGTTTGCGATGATGAGAAGTTGTTTGAAATGATGTATTGTATAACATATTAAAAGTTCTTATCGCCAGAGGACTTTGAAAATTTTCCAGCTTGAAAAAACTGATCAAATTTTTAAATTTTTCAAAAATATTTCTGAAAGTATACATTTTATCAAAATAAAGGTTATTATAAAAAAGAAAGCTGATAAAATTACAAATAATTTCGTTTTTTTTTTGGAAGGTTGTATTAATATTTTTCGTGATAGAATTTTTTATGAATGTAATATTTTTGATTATTTTGACAATTCGAATTTTTTTCATAAGTATCTCAGGTTTGGCAACTTTCACGTACAAAATAATTCTTATGAAGTTTGAAGATTATTAAATTCCTTACAAAATATTAAATAATTCAGTTTCCTTCAGTCGTTGAAAGATATTAAAGAGAATATTGTTTTATCCGGCAATTTTAGCTGCGTTAGCATTTCCGTCACAAAATTCATATAATATATATCATATCAGCATATTCACTACATACGTATGAGATATGATTATAAGTTTATTTTACAAAAACATTCAACTAATAACTACGAACGACGACTACAACTACGAGTTTTGCGAACAAAAATCTATTATTGACTAAGTTTCCATCGAAGGTTAGAGTTGGGTCGGAATGTGGGAATTGATTAGTATTTCCTCTTACAGTCGAATGAGAGAGGAATGCTTTATTGGGAATGTTTTATTGTCCTTATTGTCTACCAAATATTGAACAAATATAAAATAACATGTAGATAATAATTCTAAATGCTTACCCTGTGTATATACACTGTAAAAAATAAAATGATAAAGTAGACTACAAGGAAATGTTGGCATTCCAAGAATGAATCTGGATATGGAGGAAATCCATAATTTTTGCGAAACATAATTTTTACATAAAAGGCACCCGGAAACCTCAAGAATATTAAATAAAATATTAATTTTAACATTTTATTTATTTATTTTATTACTTAAAAACGTATAGATTCGGAGACATGCAAAAATGTTAAAATTAATTTTAACATTTTTACATACTTAGGAAATCTTTAAAGTCTTTATTTAAGTTAAAATTTACATTTGATTTTTTACATTGTAGTTCTTGTTTCTTCGAACGCTTATTAGAAAAGAATTAATACTTTCGTATAATATTTCAAAAGCATTTGGTAGGATAAGGGCATTTTTGTGACGTTTATAATATGGTTATAAACAAGCGTCGATCTATTCACATATATGTGTATAAACGTACTGGAAAAAAATTTATTAAATTTAAGTAAATATTTCTTTTTGAACAGTTCCAAGTATAAATATTTATTTAGAGTAAATATAATAAATATTTGCTTAATAAAAAAAGATATGATACTTAAATTAATGGTTCTTGTATTAAATAAATATGTTTACATTTAGTAAATATTTACTTGGAAGTATTAAAAAAAAATTTATTTAATTTTAGTTTTTTTCTGTACACATAAACATATCGACGCTTGTTTTATTGCGCTGCGAAGTAGGAGCTCATGTGTCTGCCCTTAATCGATCGTCCGTTTTTTAGTTCTTTCGAATTTTTCCTACTATTTTGAATCAGTCACATTTTCTTTGTATGTGATTCTAAAAACTTTAATCCTCAGTATACACAACAAAATAAAACGAATTTTGAAAGTTGCATGATTTTTTTTACTTATTGCAAAATTTTTATTTTTTTCGATTTTCTTACTAAAAAACTCTTGTTTTTCAATCTTGAAAACGATTAATTTAAAGACAAATTAATTAAAATCGATTACAACCCGAAATACAAGTAAAAAAAATAGGATTAGAAATAGTCACTGTGTATGCATAGGAATTTGTTCGGATTGTATATACTAAAAGTTCATATTTTCATGATGATTCTTTTGTAAATCGAGTTACCATAAAAATATTTAATTTTTTTATACAATGAAGTTGAAGTACGGAAATTGATGTGTGCAAAAGTCTACGATAAGTTAACGATGAAATAAGAGAGAAAAATAATGTTAAAAATGTAACCTTTCACGTATAACTTAGTGATAGATAAGGCTCGCAGACATTTCTTTGACTAACTAGCACACGAATTTTATCATACTTCTCAAAAACGAGATTATAATAAGTTTAAAAAATTACGATTTTAATAGTCACGAAAAAATAATAGGTCAACGGCTTACATACATTCGGAAAGATATTTGCGTGCATAAACTTGCATATAATTTTTTTGTATGACGGAAAATGCCTTATACATATCCTCGATCTGCGAGAACAAACCCTGGAACTCGCATCCATTAAAACCCCTCAGTGAGAGCGTCCCGGGTACGCGTGCAGCATTCTTCTGGGACACTCTTTGGCTCATTGATAGCACGATATAAAAAAAAGTCCTCTCTTGATGACCCTTTTTTGTATCGTCGGCTAATCAGTTCTCCTTACGGAATAGGAAAAAACACCTCATCCCATCCACCCTTAGTTTGAGAGAGGGAAGACAGAGGGCCTGAATTCCTGCTCAGGTCCCAACTCCC
This sequence comes from Atta cephalotes, assembly GCF_000143395.1. Lineage (NCBI taxonomy): Eukaryota > Metazoa > Arthropoda > Insecta > Hymenoptera > Formicidae > Atta > Atta cephalotes. The sequence continues at coordinate 654,828 of NW_012130093.1, read as the reverse complement.
TCGCTTAGCGAACCGATTGTTGATTGCCGGGCTCATACTCTTTTCGCATGATGCTGTTTCTTATGCGTCGCACGGTTCCTGACTTTAAGCGGGGAGAGGCGTCTTAGAGGCGTCTATTTTTATTCAACTCCGTTTCTGCGCCGTTACTGCGCATTTACGAGTGGCGATGTACTAGTGATCATCTGATTACGAGGAATGGAGTTCTCGGTCTCGGCGTCCGACGTTGTGATTGATAGGATCTTCGCCATTGCGGGCCCCCATCCCTTCCTCCTTGTCGGAGTCTCATCCTTGCCTTTCCCTCTCGAACCCTTCCTTTTGCAGCATAACTCTCGAAAAAGGAGGAAATCGTTATCCATGCATCTTCGCTCTTCAACATAGAGAGGGGAGCGAAAGATTCGGCCCCACTATCTTTTTCACATCAATTGTATCACGATCACGTTTACGCGAATTTTTGTCTTTCATATTAATTGTATCGCTTATAACGTACACTTTCACGCATTTGATTGATTTACAACGAATTTATCGATTTGTTATTATTAATCACTATCGATTAATTATTTAGGAACTGAAAATGAAATCCAAGAAAGAAATTGCAATACAGCAATTATTAGGTGTACAACTTTGCTTCCGCCGTTTTTTTCCGAAATTCGAGGTTTTATTGTAAAAAACTGACTATACATTTATGATTCAAAGTATTGTCCATCGCTGGCCACTACTTTCTCCCATCTTTC
>NW_012130093.1:639948-652129 GCF_000143395.1 Atta cephalotes | reverse complement strand
TCAGAAGTTTTTGTCCTTTTATAAATTGTATCGCGTATCAATACGTTCACAGATTTATCCACGTATTTGATTGATATTTATAAACGAATCTATTGGCTCACTATTAATCACTGTCGATTAATCATTCGGCAACTGAGAATTATTACTAAGAAGGAAACATTGCACGCGATAATCACAAAAAATTCCATCGCAAATTGATACGATTACTAATTTACACCGATTAATACTTGAACGACAATATGAGGAATTTACTAACTTTGTTACGGTTACTTATACAATAAAATACTATCGATTAGTTATTCAATGAATTGAAATTACTTGAGCGCATTATGCACACATGTTATTCGACACGGAGGCTCGATGTAAACAAATCAATCGGTTAGGTTAGGTTTGTACTGGTTGCGTTTGTGTTCGCGATCAACGCCGCGCTGTAAGCATCATTTATTCTTTTTAGGATCTTCTCAGGTCTGTTCTTTATTTCTGCATTGTCTGGACAGGCGCACACGGTGCAATAAATTGGAGTGAACAAACGTATGTTAAAACAATGTAGGAATAAAGAATAGATTATTTCTTTCATATTTAATAAACAACAAAGATGAAATGAAAATATAATTATAATAAGGGAATTAGCGCTGTAATGTGCGCGATAAATTTCAATATTATTAAATTGTATATTTCGTATTTAATTAATAATTAATAATTAATAAAATTAATAATTAATAATATACATGGTTTGGCTAACTTTTTAGCCATCTTCAGTACATACTTATAGATAAGTCCGCGATAAACAAGGGTAAATAATGCTTACACATAAGCGAACGCATTCGATAAGCGCTGTCGAACGTATGATCTAGTTGACTCTGGCAAAACGCTATCATTGTGTAATTGATTGAAACGTCCGCAAGAGACGTGACTATTGCAAGTACTTGCAAAAACATAATTTTTTTTTAGGAAAAAGATGGATATTTTGCAATGTTTCACGTGTAAAAATATATTATAAAAAATACCTGTACTTTTTTTTCATACTATGACAAAACGTTAATTAAGTTTAATTTCTCTCTTGGCTTTTTCTTACATTTCTGCAAATACAAAATGTTTCACATAAAAATGTATTGGTCACTCTGAAAAGAGCGGATTAAATATTTTACAGCAGGTGCTCAAAAAAAGTGATTTATCCTAACGCAAGTTCTCATGCGTTTCAACAAGTTTGCTTAGATGTTTTCCATAACATCTTCAATGGCCCAAATAGTATGGCCGACTATCAAAACATAATTTACAAATACTACGATACATTTATAATCGCTGACATAACATCTGTATCAGATTTTAACAGTTATGAATATAAAAACTAAGAACGAAATGTGGACTCCTAAAATCGAACCTCAAGCATTCCTGCTACGGACTGTACCTTCTGATCTGATTATCGGGACATGTAGGCGGCGAAACATCAATTGTATGTCTACTTGATTTCTACAGCTATGGGCGGCAAAGGATCCTTTCGGATCCTGGTTATAGCGTTGGTCGGCGAGTTTTCGCTTTTATAATTGACTTATGTGGCGGTAGTGGTGATGATGGAGTGATGAACCCAATTTCTTCTGTTTTTGTCTGTCCGTGGCTTGCACCTGACGATCGGCACGATTTTCTGTGGATATCGCGATGCAGGTTCTGTCACGAAGATGTTAGTCCGTGCCAGAGCTTTTATTCCGGGATTCTCCGGATTGTTTTCCTTCTGGAAGTATTTGTCCAGCGTTTTCAAGATGTCATCTTCTTCCTATCTTGTTCCATAAACTCTATGACAACTGCGAATGGAGTCTGGTAGCGCTTATTTATCCGTCATTGTCATTGCTGTCGAGTTCGTTGTTATTATCTGTGTCTTTGTCTGTGTTCAGTCAATCGTCGTTTGTTTCGTCAGATAAGGCGGACTTAAAAATCTTTAATGTGTAGGTGTCCTATCGCTGTTGTCACGCAGATCAAAAATAACGGGCGACATCACATCCCTCACTTTGAGGGGTCTTTTAAATTTCGTGAGTTTAGCGTTAAATGCAGCATTTTTATTTGAAAGTGGATATTCTTTTTTGTAAACTTTCTCGCCGATTTTCGGTTCAGCCGATCCACCGTCTTAGATCATAATAGTATTTTGGAAAGACTCTGGCTAAATTTATTTGCAATTTATACGTTTCTTCGAGGTGTCAACGGATAATGTCGAGCGGGAGACGTATTTGTGTTTACGGGTGACAGCAACTCATGTAGTAGTCTTAGATTGAGATACGCTGACGTATACCTGGTGGCGTTATGTCGCGCGGAATTAATTAAACGCGAATTGTAACTCCGGTAGATGTTTGTTCCAATTTTTGTGATTACATGATTATCTATATATTGTCATCATCGTTTTAAGGATTCGGTTTGTGCGTTTCACCGGATTGCATTGCTGTGCATGCGCGTACATATATTGGATTGAGTACGTTTTTAAGAGTTTTTCTAGTTGTGACTACTTAAAAAACTTAAACTGTGTGCCATTGTCTGAAATTAGTGTGAATGGAGTAGTACGGAGTATTATTCGATTTAAAGTCCTTTTGGTATTTTATTTTGAAGTCATATTGGTGCTCGAATGTCCAGCAAGTTGAACGGGGAATCCAGTAATGGGCTTGCTCTCAAATAAGCGGATATTTGCCAGTATCTATTTTTTAGATCAAAAGTTGTTAAATATCGTGCACTGGCGAAGTTTATCCAGTGTCGCAGCAGGAGATACTCGTCGTAATCAGAAATCGCGAAATCTGGCACACGTTTCAGCCTGATGTGGCCGGACAGTGTGATCGTCTGACCGTCGGCGAGTTGCACTTCCCTTATCTCTCTTTTGATGTGAAATTGTAATTTTTCACCTCGCGCGCGGTGTTGTTGTTTACAAAAGGTATCTCGAAATTCGTATCTAGCAATTCTAATTTTAGTGTTTGGACATGTATGTGCAGCCGAGGCGTGTATTTTATACTAGTGACCGGGGGGGGGGGGGATGGGACGGTCGGAGCCTCGCCGGTCGGCTAAGCATTTCCCGGCGGTGAGTAATAATTCTTTGTTAACACTCCGTCTTTGCTTGCACTGTGAGCAAAATTTTTTTAGCGAGCGTCGGCAATCGAAGTATGTCCTCTTTGTTTACATCGCCAGCAGCATTCATCGCGGTTATATATAACGGCGGCGGCAGATATTTTACGAGCGATTCCTTTTATTTTTCCCTTTGCTTTCTCGAGAGCGGAGAGGCGTTCGCAAATGACTTCGCGGCTTAGCTCTTGGATCCAACTTATATTGGAGTTTCATTAGCCATTAGGAAAAATATGTTTTGGTACAAATATTCTAACTGCCGTTATTCCACAGTTATCCCGGCGCGGTGCATCAAGACTATTAGTGCGGTAGAATATTTGAAGAAAGTTTCTCTTGGTTTCTGTTTTCGAGTATGCATGTCTTCTAATAAGTGAAAATCATCCGCGTGCGGTAAGAATGCTTTTACTAACAAATTTGTCTCAGGTTTCCCATTAGCGGTTTACACGTCATGTCTGTGTATCCGCCTCTTTAACAATATCAATAAACCTTTAAAGAAATGTTGAGCTCGTAATCTTCTTTGAGCTCTACCGCGCGCTCTAAAAATATTCAGTCTTTTCCTTTGAACTGAAATCTTCATTTACGTATCTGTAATAAGTAATATATTATTAGGTGTACAATTTTGCTTCCGCCGTTTTTTTTCCGAAATTCGAGACTTTATTGTAAAAAACTGGTTATACATTTATGATTCAAAGTATTGTCCATCGCTGGCCACTACTTTCTCCCATCTTTCGGGTAGCATACGAATCCCGCGTCGAAAAAACTGGTCATTTTTTGAGGCTATCCACGAATCGATCCAATTTTTTACTTCTTCATAAGATCGGAAGTGCTGGTCAGCCAGGGCGTGTGCCTTGATCGAAACAAGTGATAGTCAGAGGGAGCAACGTCTGGAGAATACGGCGGATGGAGTAGGACTTCCATTTCAACGTTTCCAAGTATGTCTTGACCACTTTCGCAACATGGGGTCGAGCATTGTCATGCTGCAAAATCACTTTATCGTGTCTCTCGTTGTATTGCGGCCGTTTGTCTTTCAATGCTCGGCTCAAACGCATCAATTGTGTTCGATACCGATCGCCTGTGATTGTTTCAGTCGGTTTTAACAGTTCATAATACACTACGCCGAGCTGGTCCCACTAAATACAGAACATGACCTTGGAGCCGTGAATATTCGGTTTGGCCGTCGACGTGGAAGCATGGCCGGGAACCACATGATTTTCTGCGCTTGGGATTATCGTAATGAACTCATTTTTCGTCCCCAGTCACAATGCGATGCAGAAATCCCTTCCGTCTTTGCCTTTCAAGCAGCTGTTCACAAGCAAACAAACGCCGTTCAACATCTCTCGGCTTCAATTCGTACGGCACCCAATTTCCTTGCTTCTGAAGTCATTCCCATGACTTTGAGGCGTTTTGAAATGGCTTGTTGAGTCACTCCCAATGATTGTGCGAATTCTTCTTGATTTTGACACGAGTCTTGCTCAAGTAATGCCTCCAATTCTGCATCTTCGAAAACCTTCTCTCTTCCACCGCTATGCCGGTCTTCGACCGGCATTCAGTCAAAATCACCGTTCTTGAAGCGTTGAAACCACTCACGACACGTTCTTTCACTAATAGCGGCCTCACCATAAGTATTTGAGAGTATTCGATGAGCCTCAGCCGCAGATTTCTTCATATTGAAGCAAAAAATTAAAACCTCCCGCAAATGACGAGAATTTGGTTCGTAAACTGACATTTTCAATCGAGAATAACTTTATGATGCAGACACAAATCGATTAATGTTTCTATGGGATTATGTTGACAGATGTCCAAGTTTATTGTATGACGTCTATGATCTATTTATTTCGACCACCACTTACCGCTAAAGCCATCTATAGGAAAACGGCGGAAGCAAAGTTGTACACCTAATAATTATTACAGATAATTTTTGCAGGCCGATCTTCGGGGCTTGGAGAGGTTGTATTTGCATTTATGCTCTCGTTATTTTGAGCTGTGACAGATTTGCGGCGTTTTGTTTCTCGCGGAGGCGGCGGCGGTGTTCAAGCCTGGAAATTCCCTGGATTTTCGTCCATGAAGGACGAAACTCGGACAATGACGCAGCTCGTTTAACATACCTCGGAATTCAATCTGGATTTCTATTTCAACAATAATCTCGCTCTTGATTGTGCGTATATCCAGGATTTTGGCACGGTGTTCATCTCTCTCTCTCTTCCGAATAGCCATGCCCTGTTCGGGCACCATGAAATAATTTAATTTTTAAGCTCGTTGGTGATTTTTCGGTTCGATAGCGTTGTTGCATCCAGCAGACTCTTTTCGCTCATGGAGATCTGGAATTTGTTAAAATAAACAGCTGTGAATAACGCACAAATTGAGCGTTATAGCCTAGAGAAGACAAACAATTTTTTTTTCCCACACTAAAAACTAAAACGAAGAATCCAGTAAATGTCATTCCGAGATAAATTAAAAATCGGTGCACGTGCGGCGGAACTAAAAGGACACCGAGGAGTTTGTCAGACACTGCGGCTAAAAAAATAATAATATGTCATTGGAAGCGTAAGACTGGCGCCAAGATACTCCTTAACGGTCAAGTCGCGGATAATTTTCACGAGTCCGTGATCACAAAAGCGACCTAAGGAAGCGACACGCGACATTCAGAGATAGATTCTGGATGGTCTCATGCCAACGCTGCACGTGCGCTTTCTTGACTCACTGCATGTACGTTTTCCCATAAATATTATGATCATAAAATTTAGGAGAACATTTTTCCATACTACAGACGCCGATCAACATCCTTTCCTCTTCCAAAATCTTGACCAATCCGAGAATAAAGAAAAAATCCTACTACTAGTTAACGAAATCTGTTCCATCTATTCGAACCTGAATAATCAAGGGTAATTAGTATAAAAATCGCAGTTCCGCGACCCTCAGAGTGATTCTTCTCTGAGTTTTGAGAAGCTATAGTTGTCGGGACCTTTGGAAAAAGCTTCACCCGATTCTCGAAGCCCTTTTTCTCCAGTAAAGTCAGTACAATCTAATAAGACCATACTGTCAATTGAAGACCAACGGCACTGGCTGACCGAGGAAACTAACGAAGCGAACCTGGCGCCCAGTATCCCATAGTTAGTGGCACCCTCTCTCGGGTATTCGATACATCGCTATCGCCAAGTAGTAAGTCTTGGATTTCGCTGTAGTATACTGGGTGATCCCTCTTTTTCTTGTGTGCTCCCTTTTTAAAGACAATTAAATTTTTAGTCTGTTTAAGCAGTGTTCTTCCGCCCCTCGTCACCATCACCTAATGAGGACTAACAATGTACGCCGATTCATCGCCCGTGTCCGCGGAAAACTCTAAAGAACAATCTCCGCTAATTCAGATATCGGACCAGGACTCCGGTCGTTCAGCTTCCAGCCTCGACTCTATCACCGCTATTCATAATTTTTTACTCCCCTGTCTCCGATCTATCATCAGACTTCTTCGATGACTTCTTTCCGTCCAGTCCTTCCCCTGTTTCATCACCGATTGAGGAATTTCCCGTCTCATATCATCCTCTCAATTCCTTCTGTTCAACCTGATGCTTATTTCCCCCACTAGTCACCTTCTTCTCTTCTTTCATCAATTGCTGGAATACATATCCTACTTTATTCTTTCCACTAATGCCCGAGTAATAGTCAGCATCGCAAAATCCACTTGCCTATTTTCAGTCCTCATACCATCCCTCATTCCCATCGATCCTCTTTCTCTTCAACCATATCAGCTTACACAACTTTAATTTTCCCCTCCTCTTTCTAAACTCTCCCACACTCAAAATAATGTCCGCATTACACACAATTTTCCACTCACACACTCACACATACATAAATGCGTACGACTATATATTTCGGAATAGAGAACTTGGAGGATTGTATTTTTATATTTAAGAAAAATGTATTATTAAATGTTGCTTTTATTATAATATTATTAAATTAAAACGTCGTTTGTTAATTTGAAAAATCTCTCCTTATATTTATTGTAAGCTTTCCCGCGATTGTAGTTGACTCTTTCTTTGATCACTTTGATTAAGTTCCATGATCGAAAGCCAGAGCATACGGACGTACTGGCACATCTGGCGTTAAAGTGCGCCCCTCCCGGCACACTGATCCAGTTTGGATTCCTTTAAATTAAAAGTACATCCGACTCATGTCTGTTTAATGGAGCACAAGTTGAAGTTTCCACTTTGTCCTCCATTCGATCCCCGGCTTGTTAGGAGCCTCAGGACGAAGAGAAGTGCCTCTCGATCAGTCTCGATTGCATCGATCCTTCCTCACAGCTCCCTTGCGGTCCGGAGCCTGGACACGACCAAATTGATCTAATAATTCGGTTCTTGTTGTGTTCGCCTCCTCAACTCCATGCATGCGGAGCTTGGACGTAACAGCGTAAAAAAAGTTTAGGCTTGGAGAGGAGATGTAATTGCGTTCGGACGTTTCTGGCGGAACCGCTGACACCTGTGAATTATGTTTGAATTTGTTTAAAATAATCTCGGGCGCACTGCGTCCTCATCGCTTGCGAGTGACCCTAGGTCTTTGCAGCGGCATCCGGCGAGTTGTTATGCCAGGAACGATGCATATGTAGAGTGTATACGTTCAGATTGGAGGGTTTTTTTTTCTTCTTGGACATCTTAGCTCGTAGTCTCCGTCGGATTCCCATTTCCTGGTGTTTATTCAGCTTTCCTGTTTTGTCTTTGTTCAGAGTCCTTTTATTAAGAATATTGTACGTGGCTATTAATGTTGTAATTGTCTCCCAGATCTTATAGGTGGGTTCACCCTTTATGTTTATGTATTGACTATTCGACGGCCTCGGCGATCATATCTATCGCTTGACTGTGACCGTTGCAATCGTTTCCGAAAGCTGCCAATGTACCATTAGGTTCAGTGCCTCGTCTAGCCTCCTCTCGTTCTTCATTGAGGAAGGCTTTTTTGTGAGATCAATTATAAAACATTGCTCTTTTTAATTTTGCGGATTGTCTTCTCCTTGACTTTCTGACTAAGGACTTTTCGTGAATTTCCCAACGTGGGAGTTTTTGACGGGACAACCTTTAGGTCGTACACTCTGTGTTATCCTTTCATCGAGTACCTTCACATTCACATAGGATTGGATAGAGTATCCCGTTCTTGTTTGAATTATAAGTCCCTTGTATTCGCACATTCTTCATCCGCTTCTTCATCTAGGAATGGAATGCAACTTCACCTTCTGGGAGGATCGCGTTATGTTGGAGGCAATAGAGGATATCGAGTCTTACTCGCTGTCTTCTACCTCCTCTTTCTTCTAACTTCCTTCTATATCTTCTTTTTAAAAGACTTCTAGAGATCTTGTTTCTGCGTGTCCGATGTTCCTGGAACTAAGGGGAACAGGAGGAAAAGGGGGGAGACGTTATGTCCTTAAGTCTTAAGACTACTCGCTCCCTTTGTTCCGACAGATATTCCTCCTAAGTCATTGGCGTAGTCTGCTCACATTCTGAAGAAATACTTCACCATAGCGGGACACCCCTCTGTTTAAAGTTCGAACAGCTATCCCGAGTTGAGGAGTTGAATCTGGTCTCAGGCTCGCAGACTCTAGATTCTGAGACTTCCTATTTTTCAGGGAAGCTTCTCCTTCGAGGCTTGGGGATATTTTCCCATTACTGGCTGGGCTGTTCCCTTTGCCTTTATTGTCATCAGACCGAGCAGCCCAAAACCTCCCATTTAATCCTTTGCGGCACAGTGTCACACATATGTTGTCCCTTTTTAACCTCAGCTTTTTTTTGTTGTTTTTCACACACTTTCTAACATATTACTACAATGAAGAAAACATTATCAGTTTTATAGAACATTAATTGTTATAAAAAAATCGTGGAAATATTCCTATTGTTGAAATATATTTTATAAATAAACAAACTGGAAACATTTATCCCCTTTTAACAATAAATGTGATTGTGATTAATCAACAATAGCTAGTTAACCAAAAATGAAATCCGAGAGGTTTTTGAGTCGCTAATAGAAATTTGAAGTCAAAATTAAATAATTAAAAATGGCGGATCCAATATGGTGGATCCTTTGAAGCATACATTTTTCTTTAGAATTCAGTTGAAATTTGTTATTCGGAGATTTTCGGGGTTGCTGATTACGAATCCAACCTCAGATTTCCGAAATTAAAAATAGCAAATCCAAGATGGCGGATCGAAAAGCAAAAAGTTACTTGAGCGAGACGAAACTGGGTATTCGGGAATTTTCGAGGTCGCTGATTACAAATCTGACCTCAGATTTTCAAAATTCAAAATGACGGATTCAAGATAGCGGACAAAAAATTAAAATATTAGTTCTGGAGCTATAAAATGGATCAAGGTTTTTTGGATCGCTCATTACGAATCTGAACTCTAAATTTTTTAAATTTTTTGTTCGCCATCTTGGATTTGCCATTTTGAATTTCGAAAATCATTTCACTTCGATACTTAATAAATAAACACATATTTTAACATATAAATTGAGGATCTCATAATATCTTCGAAACATCATGTCTTGAGAATTATTAAGATGCTTCTACATAACTTTCAAAATCACAAAACGTAATTCGCAAACGCATACGCAGAATGAAGATTTGTGTTTTTTTTTTTCATTGCATGCAATTGGTTTTCATCTGTGTCTTGTGTACGATGATCGTCATTCTGCTTCAGTATTTGGGTACTACGTTTTATGATTTACGAATTATGTAGAGTCGAAACTTTCTTAGTTGAGATTAAAAGAAAATTTTGTTAAGCTAATAAACTTTAAAACTGCTTTTGCACATTTTTTTACGATAAGTCAAAATTTTGTAGGGAATTGAAAAATCTTTCGATTTAATTATTGGTACTTTTTAGGTGTAGCCGAATCCGAGATATTTACATAAAACGTTAAAAAATAAGTTTTGTTAAAAAATAACAGAAAACATTTTTTAAATCGCATTTCGGAAATTATTGTATGGTCGTATATGAGTAAAAAACAATTTTGTAGGAAATTCAGTTCAGTTTTCATAAGAGGTATTTTGTACGTAAAAGAAACTATCGAGATATTTACGAAAAAAGTGTAAAAAATTGTTTCGTTCTCGAAATTATCAAAAATATTCTTTAAAAAAAAATTTGTTTTTAATTCTATCACGGAAAGTATTGATCTAAAAGAAAATGAAATTGTGTGTAATTTTGTGTGTTTTCTTTTTGATGATTTTTATTTTGATAAAATGAATATTTTCATAGATATACTTAAAAAACCGCAATTTTTTAAAGCTGAAACGTTTCCCAATTCCGTTGTTGGTCAAGGCTTTTAGTATGCTGCATATTATGTCATTTCGAACAACTTCTCGCAAACAAATTTTTTTATGGCAATTTTGCTTCCAAAAAATTTAATTTTTCTGAGCTATATGTTGAATTTTCATTTTTATGATATTTTATTTATTGAATATCTTTTTTCGTTTTTTCAGCAGGGAACGAACAGGGAATAGGTGATTGGTCAGCCAGCTATAATTCGAATACCGACTGTGGCGATGTTAATTCCGTACAAGTATGTTCATTTTAAGTTCGTTTATTCTTAGATTGATTTTTTTTCAATAGCAAAACTGTAACTGTAGGAACTCTTTGAAAAAATTGCTCATTTATTAACCTGTACAGGACGGAAAAGTCGCTAATGATGTTAAAACGGTGTCATATTTTGAGGTAAGGAATACAATGAAAAATATAATGAATTATAAGAATTTTAATTAAGAAATTTGTAAAATTATAAAATTTGTAAACTTTAAAAAATAGATTCCCATCCTCTAAAGGTTAATAAAAATTAAAAATAAAAACTTTAATACTAACTTTCGTACTAAGAAATCTTACGACTCATCTGTTGAATACCATGATACATTTTAAGCATTACATGAATATTAATATAAATTTAATTAAATATCCATAATAATTTCTTGAATACTTTTGTTTAAATATATTTTATTTGTGCAGATAATTTATATATTGTATATCAAAAATTGTTTAATGAATATTTTGAATATTTAGAATGAATATTTAGACATTTTAGTATATAAAAATTATTATATTGTAATGTTTTTATTTTTTGATAGGGATGATATGGTAAGTTAATCAAAATATATTTAATCTAACACAAATTGCATTAGACTAGAAATATCTTTATTTATTTTTTATTTAGCTACTTGTTATTACATTTTTCTTGTTTTATCGAAAGATTAGATATTTTGATAAAAAAAACGGGGAATAATAGTTTAAAACAAGGATCCAGCACTGCTCTGATCGTTGCCGTTGATAATAAACAATTCCTCGCCCATTGGACAGCTGTTTCTCATCGCGTGCTTAAATTTGGCGATAGGCCGGGCTTATTCGGTATATGATTTTTAGTAATTAATTTTTCGTTTATTGTTGAAAGTCGTAAAATGATGCACGACTTTTCGGTTGGTATTCATAATCGATTTTTGTATTTGAGATCTATCTTAAGTACAGTCTTAAGTACAGTCTTAAGATGTCATAAACCAAGAGCGCTGCATTAGCAAATCTTAAGATATTATTTAAGACAGTCTTAAAATAAAAACGGACTATGAATATTGCCCTCAGTTTAGTATGCTTGGTCTTGCTCTACACGAGGGTTGTGTCAATAATTAGGGGATTTTGAGTCGCGTTTGAAAATGCTATCTGAGTACCTTTGAATATCATTTTATTGTTGTTTAATATTTAGTTAATAACAAAGATAAAATGATACTAATAGACATTCGCAGGTAGTTTTCAAATGCAACCTGGGGCGTGTTCGAATTCACGCTCGAATGTTCCCTGGGTGTCATGTTGTTCATGTGTAACATTCGATAAACAACAAAGATGGAGTGATACCTGGGTAGCATTTGAATAGGAATCTGAACATAGTCACTCGAATGTCGTTGTTTAATATTTATTATTTCATATTAATTATTATTTCAAATCTTATTAGCAACAAAAATCCATTAATCCGGTTGATCATTTAATATAAAGATCATTTAATTAAATATATATATATATATATATATATATATATATATATATATAGTGTACTACTTTCGTTTCCGTTTCCGTTTTTA
>NW_012130093.1:611795-638741 GCF_000143395.1 Atta cephalotes | reverse complement strand
CCTAATATATACTATATATATATATATATATATATATATATATTCCAGATTTACTTTTATAATATCAGGAAAACGAATATTAATTAATAAAAGAACTTTCTCAAGTGTCATCACTGTAATTTCGAGATGAAACTCTGATTTTGATTTCGCTTTTATTAGTATCCATGCTGCAGGAAAAATCCTCAATCGCAATTTTTTTAGAAATATTGTGGTGGAGAGGAGTGAGTTTTTCATGCACAAAATCAAAATTATACTTTCGTTACTAAATATACTTTCGTCAATAATAAACTGATGAAATTTGATACATTAGTATATGCCACGAAAAATGTCTTGCAATCATAGTCGCACGCACATAATCAAAGTTATTATTCTTTGATACGCTGTCTTCAAGTAGGAACTATTTTTTTTCACAATATGTACATGATTTTTGGAAGTAAAAATGATAAAACTCTTTTAGGGGAATCTCTCCGATGACTTTACCTTGACATATGTTATCAAGATCATGAGCCTTTCAACAGGTTTTTGACAGGACATCGCTCGTCTTTTGTTAAAAATTTATGAACAAAAAAGTTTCGAAAATAAAATTTCAGTTTCAAAAATAATTTTTTTTTGCTATATATGCTATATTTTGCTATATTTTTTGCTATATATATCTCCTAAACTAATGCCACCACTTCATTTTTACAGGAAATCACATAAAATGTGCTGGAGGTCTTTCAGGGTCATGATCTTGACGACTCACCCCCCACTCTCATCCCCCTCCCCTCTGCTTTAGAGGCGCACGACTCTCACTTTCGATTCTTATCCTTTCTACTATTGTAAAATCAGTCTCAATCTACGACGTGCTCCTTTGCAGGGAGAGAGAGGGGATGAGAGTCGTGCGTCCCTGAAGCAAGAGAGAGGGAGGGTGAGAGTCGTAATATATATTTTAAAGTAGAGAATTTTTCATGTAGTAGAAAAGAGACTTTATTTTTCAAATTTTTTTTGTTCTTAATTTTTTAACGAAGGACGACGGTCAAAATCTATTGTCATTCAGAATCATGACCTTGATAAAAGATCAAGGTCATCAGACAGAGTTCCCCTAAACAGGACTCTTACTGTAAAAAGTAAATAAAGTAGGTACTGTCCGAAATTTTTGTTACATTAAAGATATTTTTGTTACATTAACAAAATCCATACTTTTTTTTGTAAAACTATTATTTTTTAACGAATTACAAGGTCTATTATATTAAACGAGCAATGTAAGATAATCGATAAATAAAAACATTTTATTATTCTACGATGACATTTTTACAGAGCGTTTCGAGCTTTACTTAGGTTCCATAATTCACGGTTAATTCTTAAGGTTCAACTTATTCATTGTCTCTTTCTTCTAGAATTGGAAAGAGATAAGAAACAAGTTGAATCTCAGTCAAGAATTAATCCCTCTTCAGCCGTATATATTATAGATTCAATTAACTTTCTATATCTTAATGAAATATCGCAATAGTTGAGAAATTTATCTCACTTTCTATTATAATCTTTCATTTTGTAAGAACAATACCAATAATACTCCTTAATTATCAGTCATGAAGTCAAAATATTTTTCCAAAATGAAAGATTATAACAGAAAACAAGATAAAGTTCTCATAACTTTATTGCGATATTTTATTAAGATATAGAAAATTAAATGAATCTACATGACTGAGGAGAGCTAAATAAAACTTAAAACAAATTGATAAAAGAACAAAAGAACAAACACTTAATTTAAACAACAATATCGAAAATATACAGGGCACTTAAGAATCAAATAAAAAAATTTTTTTAAAATATAAAACTTAAACGAGAAGTATATATAATATAATATTCTATAATTAATTAAAAGTCTCATATATATATATATATATATATATATATATACATATACTATCTATGTACTATCGTACATATACTATCGCATTCAAGGTTTCATCAGAAGAATCTGGAATTCATAGTTTAAATTTTATTTAGAAAATGACTATCCAATCAATTTTATTTTTGATACTATAAATAACTGTTTAAAATGTCTAATAAATAATAAATCTTTACGACAGAAAAATAAAAATCATGAAAAATAAAAAAATCATTTGGTTCACTATACCGTACATAAAAAATCTCAAATAAATTTAGAGGAATTATCAATAACTTATGTACAAAAATGTCGTTTTTTAGTCTTAATAAGTTAAATAAATTCATTAAAGCACATAAGGACAAACTTCCGAATTCATCTAAGAGAAAATGTGATTTACCGCATAAATAGTAATGACTGTGACGCGTCATATGTGGGTCAAACGGAAGGAAACTGCAAATATCAGAACATCAGAATATCAGAACATTATAATTGTATAAAAAAAAATACATCATCACAGTCGATTATAAGAGAACATAGAACATTACAATCATGAATTTCGATGGAATGAGATGGAAATATAATAAATATATAATATTGGAAAATCCGCGAAAAAATGTTTAACAAGCGACTAATATCAAAAATGTTGCATCTCAAACAATATAATGATTTAAATTTATAGACGGAAAAGTAAGACTCTGCGTATTTTATGTTTTCCAATAATGATTCAATATTATGTTTTTTAACTTTGTACCTTGACTTTAATGTGACATTAGTCCAAATTATAAATAAGTATTCGCAGTCTTTATTTAGAAATCATTATGTCAAGACGGATACTTCATGATAATCTTTAAATTTAACTTTATAAGTATAACTGTCTGCTACAAGAAAATGTTCATTATCTATGTAATTTTAATTGTGTAATGGATGTGACGCTTATGTAAGTGTAGGACGACTATCTTCTAAAAATAATTGTAATTGTCAATATATTGTGTGTGTTCTCCAATTCATCTTCGGTTTCAGTTGTGATTCCAATAGTCTGTCAACTATTAGGAAACTCACACATTACATGGAAAATTTACTGCACAAGAATTTGTTATCTAATAATGGACAATTTATTCTGAAGATGACTGAAAGAGGAATCGAAACGTCAAAATTCGATTATATTATATTATATTATGGTTGCGCTCATCGAAATCAAGATTTATTTTTATGGAATAAATTTAATAAATATAAGATATTGCACTATTAATTTCGTTGACTCCCACAGCCTTTATTATTTTTTATTATTTCAAAGGAAGCTGTATGTTGTGTGGAGACGAGCATGCATTATTTACTCGTAAGTTTTTCTTAAAATGGAAATGCTGATAAATACGCGAATAAAACAAACAAAGATAAATAAAAAAACATGTTTAAACTGCTTAAGGAGATCCTAAAATCGTTTGTATTATCAATTAAACCATATAATTTTTATTTAACAATTATTTTTTTCCTCTCTTACAGAAAATTCTTTTTCAAAATGAAAGCATACGCATTAATACATCTGTGAGGTGGAGTCTAGCTGAGAATGACAAAAAATTTCGAAATTGAGATCTTTAACATTTCTTAATCCAATATGGCGCTGCAGAGAGCTGTCAAATCGTTACAACATTACTTCATACAAAAGCTGTGCAATCCGTACTTACGAAATAGTAATCCACAGACTAATAGTTTGCATGAAGAAACAATAGAGTTCTTATTGTAAAATTGGACTTAGATGATTAAAACGTAATTGTTATACGAAAATTTATGTATGTGTGTGGCGTGCGTAAGATATGTGATATGTCAATGACACGTAAATCATCATCTGTGTGTAAGTGCTATTTTCAATATGATTAATCGTTTTAGGACAGTTCTTTAAGACTCAGTCATATAGCAATAAATTGCAAGTCGCAGAAATGCTGCAAAAATCTCACAACATTCTCCTACATTTGGGAAAGGCGAATAGTAAAAAGACAAGCGAGGATGAAAAGTAAACTCTCAAGAGAGCTAACAACAAGGTAAAGGAACTTGTATTAACTCACGTCCCGACAAGGATTGATCGCGATTCACCGCGTATTACCCACTGCAATCGTGAAGATTGTCGGCAGAGGTGGACAAGCACACAAATGTAATATATTTTTAGATTCGATCTCACAATCCAATTTCATGTCAATTTGTATAACGAGTTAGGATTTCGCACTGCAAAAGTGGATATTTCTTATTAGCTGATATAAATCAAGTCGAGACAAAGGTTTTAGAAATGACAAAGGCGACAATCGGATACATGCATAGCGTCTTTAAAGAAGAGACTCATATTCATGGTAATTTCTAAAATCACCGCATGTTTGCCCAGCGAACCGTCAAAATTTTGGACTTCAGATGCGAACTCAAATTTTTACAAACTAAAGAAAATTGATCTGCTGAGTCGGTTTGTTCTGTGATTTATCTGCTGTCGGGGCACCCATATTTGAGTGTAAGACGAAATTGGGATATATTATTGCTGGGAAGCTATCGCTGGGAAATAGACGGACCGACCGACATCAGACATGAGGTTTCATCTGGCCAAACGGAAATGACATCTTACATGGTTATCTAGAACGGTTTTTGAAGGTGGAAGAATTTCCGCGAGACACATTCTTTCATCTAAAGAGCAAGCGTATGAACTACATTTCACAAAAACTACTAAGTGAAACATCGATAGCAGATTCATCATCAGCATACCATTCAAGGCATCAACATAGGAGTGACTCTCATGAGAGCAACACAGCAGAGCAGCGTTTCAAATCATTGGAGCGCGAAGGATTACAAAGAAATGAGGAGATACGAAGTGATTACACAATTTTCATGCGCAGATGAAGAGTTGATCACATAATTTAATTAGGGTTACATAGACGATAATCACACGATTCCAACCTATTACCTGTCTCATTACGGAGTAATGAAAAAAAATAGTCACAAAAAAGTAGTCTGCGCGTTTGTTGTTTTCAATGCCTCCGCATCAACATTAATTAGCGTATCAATTACCTGCAAAAGATTAGGCCAACCATCTAACGAGATCTTTTATCAATCATTTTAAGTTTTAGGCAGTCGTAGACGCAGACATAATTATCACGTATTGTCAAGTGCTAATCGAGCCTTCTCAACGGGTACTTCAGCGTATTTTTTAAAAGCAGGAAAACTATTCAAATTTCATCATTACGTATCAATTAAATACTATTACATATGGAATGGCCTCCAACGCATTTCTCGCCATCCGATGGCGATAGACTCAGTCTGGCCAAAAAGCACCAAGGGACCTTTTCTGAAGCAGCTATTATACAACATTCTATGTACTATGTCGACGACTTATTATTTGGAGCTTCGACTCGGGAGAAAGCTTCAATTCGCAACATATCGCATATCTTGGTATTTGGATGCTTTGAGTTACGAAAATGAATCCGCAAACATTAGAGGATCAAATTGCATTCATAATCTCAAACTCGAGGAAAACGAAGCAACAAAAAGGCTAGGGCTATCGTGGTCATCAGTAAAAAACGAATTAGTGTAACATCTAAAATCCGATATTAAATCGACGAAGCTCTCTATCTTGTCATTAATAGTCCTTGTCATTAATAGCTATTCGATTCATTGGGCCTTCTTAGCCCTAGTATCATACTTGCGAATTGTTGCAACAATTGTGGAGACTAAAACTTTTATAGAACGATCTACTCCGGAATTACATTCCGAATGGAAGCGATTCACAAATAAATTTGTTTTGTTCAACAACTTACGCATTCAACAACTCCCTATCAGGTTGTACCCGATGCTTTCGTAGCAAGCCCTGAACAATTATATCTCAGATCCGGCCGACCTACAGCGCGATCGGTACCCCGGCCCAAGCTTTTCATAGCACGGGTGTGGATTACGCCAAATCCATCAGGGGATCATAGAGAACGAAAGATCATAAAGAACGAAGCAGGACTTATAAATCTTACATCTGCTTATTCATTTGACTATCCATTTGAAACTGATGTCCGATTTCACAATGGAAGGCTTCATACTAGTCCTGCGCAGATTTGTAGCACACTAAGATATGTCTAGTAAGATATCATCAGATACCAACCGTTAGAATTACACTTTGAGTTATGCCGATTTGGAGAATTTCTCATCAAAAATGGAAACGAATTGCAAAGCCGTCTAATCCGAAAAGATTAAGCCCGGATCTATAATAGGTTTTTAAGCCTTAAATTACAAATAATGGACGAATCATAATCGATTATTCTTCTCGCATTCAATTGTAATTGTTCAATTTCTTACAACCTAAAACACCTATTGTAGATCCATACTAATAGAAATAATACTTTGTTCTATCGTATTCATTGCATTTTGAAAGCATTTGAGAGTGTAAAATCAACCAAGTACCATCTAAAACATGTCAAAGGAGACATTATCGACGTTTGAGAAGCTATGTAGCCTGTTAGGCGCCAGATAGGAGCCTGTTGGTACAAATAGAATCAATCCTTAATTCACTCAGTGTATCCCTTATCTTCTCACCCTTTAGACTTGCAGTTATTGATTCCGGTCTTTCTTTCGAACATACTTTAATAACTGTATGCCGGATGTAACTGATATCAAGGAATCTCGTCTCGATATCAGTGGATATAGCAGATTCAATAGAACTTTTGAAACATTGATCCAAAGAGTTCATTTCTGAGTTACAATATCGCACCAAATGGAAGACAAATAAAGGGACGCTCAAAATAAATGATTTGATACTGATAAAGAATAACATCTACCTCTTCTAAGTAGAGGAGCGAAGCTGGCGCCTTGGTAGAATCATCAAATTGCAAATTCCTGAAATAGACTCAATAACATGCACTAAAGAGCTGAATCGCTAAAGAGCTGATTCATCGTGTCATTATAAAATACTGTTGTACTCTTTCTCGATAGAAGCAACGTTAGATGTGGATTACATTTAATCCAGCACGGAGCACAATCCAAAATTGGCAATTAAATTATTTATTAATTGATCGCTATCATTTTCCTCAGTAATTTTTTTGAGTCAAATTAATCAATTTTCTACATTATTAATTAAGTATTTTATGTGTGACATGTTCATTACTCATTCTGTTAGTTCATTTCTTGATAGTGTTGAAAAATCCTTGATTTTTCAAAATGGAGAATGTATTGGCTGAATTGAATATGAATATTCCCGTTCTTTTCTTCATTATTCTAATTCATTATTTTTCATTATTCTAATTCATGCTAAAGTTAAGTTGCCCGATAATAGCAAACAACATAGCGATTTTTCATTTAAGTTGGTAAGAATAAAGTGCATAATAAATGATCTTGACAAGCAATTATTATATACAGTCCACATTACCAACACAGCTCATTAAATACTTCATAGAATACATAGAATGACTAAAAAATAATCCCTCCCCATTAAAAATAATTTTCTTATTGGTAATAAAAAACCAAGAACATTTAAAGTTACTCAAGGTTTTAAAAGTATGTCTCCCAATTTATACTACAATTTTGATAAAGATATCTTCCCATGTTCTTAACAATTTTCAAAAAACATAGTAAACCAGTTTTACCAGACTCATCCTATATGCGCGTGCATATGTGTACATTTCTTGCATCTTTGTCTATTGTTCAATTCCATTTATATTACACATCAATAAAATCAATAAAATTATTATTATTATTTTAATGTCTTTACACTATATACTTAATGAACTACAAAAATAATCACAATAAACCAGACTACTCTTTTTGATATTCTCTTCATGATATTCTCTTTCTAATAAAATACGCTTTACTTGGCTAATATGCCGAATGGAGGCAACTCTGACTGACATATGTTGTCAAAGTCATGACTCTGAGTGACTTCCACCAAGTTTTGATCGTCGCTCGTCATTCATTAAAAAGTTATTAACAAAAGAAGTTTGAAAAATGATATTCCTTTTCTACTATATAAAACAGAAATTCTCGGCTTTAAAGTATATTTTACAACTTTCCATATGAAGCGCTCACTCCATTTCTCTCTCTGCTTAGAGGCGCACGACTTCCACGCGAAGCAATTCTCACTCCACCTCCCCTCTGCCAAGAAGCACACGGCTTCTACGCGAAGCGAGTTTCTCGCTAATTATTAATTTATTATTTTCTTTAATTTAATTTAATTATTTTCTCGCCAAGTTGTCTGTTTTAAAAACACAAAAATTATATAAGAAAATATTTTGCGTTGTTAAAGCAGGGAATTTATTTCATGGAGCGCAATTATGTTGCTCTGATTTCAAGATGAAACTTTGATTTTAATTTCGCTTTTACGAGTAAAGTATCCATACTTTGCAACACAAGTCAATCACAGTCTTCATGCTTGCAATCACAGTCGCACACAGTCAAAGTTATTGTTCTTTGATATGCTATCTTCAAGTAGGAGTAATATCATGTTAGGAGAAAAGAGCACGGACTACGGAGTGTTACAATTTATTTATTTATATGTAAACTAATAAAAAAATAATAGTTAAAAATTTGTATTACACGCTTGTATAAACTGCTAAGCAATAATGAATTAAAATTCTATTATATTGTATATTCTATTGTATTAAACAAGCAATGTTAAGATGATCGATAAACAAAAACATGTTTTATTATTCTATGATTTTTTACAGAATGTTTCAAGCAAACAAAATCTAACATTACAATATCAACATTATTTTATTATACGTCAGTGTTCGTCTGTCGGAAAAGTAATATACATTTTTAACACGTGTCTCATTTTAAATATTTTTTTTCGTATAATAATTTTTATCTATATATCGTTAATTTTATCGTGACTAATTTTCCACCGCAGTATTGATATTAATTTCATCATAAACTAACACACTGATGCTAAATAATTGATAAGCATCTTCTCGATATGCAAAATTTAAAAATATATGGCCAGTTAGATGAGTCATTTTACTAGAATGACGCTTTTATTTGAATTTTTCTTTTTCTTTTAATTTGTTTCTAATTTGATTTTTCACATCATATTCAGAACATCAGAAAATTTTAAATAACCAGTCTAGCCGTTTTGCGAATAATTTCCGTTTCTCTACAAAACATTTCTCTAGTCTTCATTAATATGTTTATTAATGAATTTTAATTTTATCTATCTCTCCGTTCAATCAATGTAACATCATCTTTATATATGACTTTCATCTGAGAAAGGCTTAATCGTGAGACTGAAATATGTTATATATGTGTATATATATATATGTATATATATATACATGATGCTTTTACATGCTTGCTCGTCTTCTCTAATAATTAACATAGCTTCTTTAGAAACTTTGTATGTCGGATCGTTCGTCCTGTTCTAAGATTTCTTTCTCCCTCTTCACTTTTGGAGGCTGTAATGAGTTTGCTTAATAGATGATCTTATTTCTCTACAGGTTGCTCTCTTGCGCGCATGTGGCCCTGCATAACTTCTATTAATTTCCGCAGAGAAATCATTTATGACTTTTCTTTGTCAATTTCGGGTATTCGATTAACTATTCCATTAACATGTTTGTGTATCATCAGACATTTGTTTTGGTATCTTTTAATCAGTAGTTCCCATGTCACTTCATAGTTGGCCTTTAACACATCAAGTCCGTCGAGTATCACTTCAGTCCGTCAATGTTTCACTTGATAGAAATCTCTATAAATATTGGAATTTCGCAATTGTATCTATTGTATGTCTGCATGGATGAACGATTTGAACATATTTGAAATTTTAGTCGTACATTTGTCGTACAATCTGTCGAATTGTGGGAGACTGGAGAAGTTTAATCTTATGATGTACTGTAGCTAACTTTTGTGATGTTTGATCCGATTTCGCTCCGTAACTCTCATTATTGCTTGTCTCAGTTTTTAAATCGAGTTTTTGTGTTTTTAGTCGATAGAAATTTACCTTGAACTCAGCTCTTTATGTAAAACATGCCTGTATTGCGCCATCATCCACTAATTATAAGATTCTCTTGGCATGCGTCATTAATTTACGATTAATTTCTCAATTCTATCAAGTCGCTACTCTAAATTTATCTCATGATTTTCTATGTTGTTGCGATTGCATTCTAGTATCTCTAGAAAAATTCGGAATGATATGAGTTTTGCTTTCATCTCTCCTCGTTGGCGATTATAACTTCTCATTTTTGTTGTCGTTAGTTGCGTTGAATGATTACAAACAGAGGGACAGAATGTACAGTGCTCTATTTACCAAGTGAAATCATGTTACTCACGTTGATTGCATCGCTCATCTGTTTTTCTTAAGTTGAAAGCATAATAAGCATAGGCAATAGTAACAAGGAACAGGGAATAACAAGCCATCTAATCAGAGCTCTAAAGTACAATATCGACTTCCTTGGACAGCTGTTTCTTATCCCTTTTCTGTATCTATTGTGTTTCCAACTTTAGGCTTTGCTGTGGGCTGTCTTAACCTTATTTGTAGTTATGCGCGTCGTTATGCTTTTCCTCGTTAATTCACTGCTTATGCTTAAGCGAATTGTTTGTGGTTTGTGGTTCTCTTCTTCGTTTGACCGTATTGTAATCTTAATGTGTCGTTTTGCGTTGTGTTTCTGTGCTCACGTACTTATGCCTCCAGATTTTCTTCTTGTGTGAGTCTATCCTATCCGGCTATATCATACAGATCAAATATGTGCTTTCCATTGGACATAAATTGACATCATTCTAATTTTGTTGACTTTCAGAGAATGACAAAAATAGAATGATATTTGGGTCGACTTATGTCATCAAATGGAAAGCATCCAATGTTTGATAAACATCCAATGTGAACTGTGTACAGAATGTCTTAGAATTTCAAGGAAAATACGATAATAACTCGTCGGTTATTATCGTATTTTCCTTGAAATTCTAAGATGAAAAGCTCTACCAAAAAGCAATTCAATGTAGAATTTGAATGGAGATATTGAAGTTGGCGAATTCTACGCGCGTCCATTCGTTAATTTCAATATCTTGCCATTCAAATTCTATTCAGATCATTTTTTGATACAAAGCTTTTCGTCTTAGAATTTCACGCAGAATATGTTGGTAATTGGCATCTACGTGAGGTCTGAGACATCCTGTATAATAATTGCATTGAATGCTTGTCACGTTTGTTATGCTTACTTTGCTCTTATAAATTTAAATGATAAATTGTCATGTCGATTCTGCTACTGTCGGGCAGATTGAGCTTGCCAACTTAATTTTAGTAATAAATTTAGTAATAAACTTGAATAATGAAGAAAAAAACGCGGGAACATTTATAATTCAAACGATAACAAGCTGAATATCATTGTATTAGAATATTTTTTTGAAAATTTAATTATTTTTGGAATATAAGCTACAAAAAGTCAGACTATAAGTTTGATATAATTTTTTTTATTGCAATAAATGTTCATTATGTTGATTTGAACTTGTTATAACCTTCTGACTTTGAATTATGAAGGAAGGAGAATAATTATTTTCAATGTCTTACTATTCCAGAAATCATAGAATAAAAAATATTTTTTTGCGAAATAACGATTCAATGGATAGAAGAAGTTCAAGCAAACTTTCCACATAGCCATGTTTAGATCAATGGCGAATTTTTGGAAAAAAATGCTTTACTACAAAGATATTCAGTTTATTATATGTATTTCGATGGAATGACTCAAAAATACCCTATTAAAACATTTTTTTTATTGGCAATAATAAATCACGATTGAGAGGATAATAGAGCGATGGCCGAACTTGATTGATATCGGAAAACAGATTTTTCCAAATAAAATATTACGTACATAAAATATAATATAAATAATATAAATAAAATTTTACGCACATTTATTAAATAAACCAATAAGTAAAACGTTACATACATTTTTATTCTGCTCTGTCCTATATATCGTGTGAATGCGAAGTTATGGACACTCAAATGATGCTTTTTCTGTTATTTCTCTTGTAAGCAAAATCATAATTTGAAAATCTCATGATATTCTTATAAATTATTTAAATATGGGAAAATACTTTTTGTTTAGATGTATACTTGAATTCATTTTTATATATGTAAAGAAATAATCTATGTGATAGAAATTTATAATGTTGCTGTAATTTATAATGTTTTGGCATTTTCACATAAGTTTGTACTTTCCCAAAGCTATTTGCGTTTTCCTTCTATTCTAGAGAAGAATTTTATTCTGTAAAGGAAAACGAAATAGTTAGAAAAATAATGAAATGAGCGTTCCATCGCTCCAACATTCGCTTAAAGTTACTTATGAAATTCGGCATATGTAGTGACTCTTTGATGTTGCCCTGATATAATGCGAGTGCAGAACCACTTTCATGCTATGCCAAATTGCACTGTTAGAAACGTTAGAAACGTTAGTGCAACATTTTTTTAACTTGTTTAGTTCATTCGATTGGTCTGAATATAAATTCAGCATTACAATAAATCAGTTTTCATTTGCCGAATATGATAATCTGAACGCACTGATACAGTGCGTACAAATCGAATGCGTAGCACTGAAAAAAGTTCGCATCTAGTGCACTTTGCTGAATTCGTTATGAAAGTCTTTAAAGTACGTCCTCTTACTTATTTCTACAATTTTGATAATGGGTGTCTTCTTTTTCTCTTTAACACTGAAAACGCGACTGTGCCATTTTTTTTTTAGTTTGCATTTGATTGATAATATGCTAATGTTCTTTTTTTTCTTACAATTAATTTCGATTTGTATTCTATCCGCTGCAACAATCACACGAACTAATATTAATCTATAAATTATTTGATTTTCTTTTTCAAACAAATTTTTACTCTTGGACAATCAGCGTAATTTATTTTTTACAATATTTTGACTACATCTAATTATTGCTATTATTGCATTTGATTGACAATATGCTAATGATTGCGATAAACCTTTGGCTTCACGGAATATATATATCCAGATGCTCTCTCCATACGGTCTTTCAACTGTTTGTGAGCATTTTTTGTTGCTCTGGAAAATATTCATTTAGCTTCTCAAGATTTTCCGACTATTTTCTCGTTTAATTTTACTGCGTTTTACATCTCTTTTTAAAATTTTTAAAACCGTTATACTATCTGAAAGTGGTTCAAGCTCGTAGCCGAAACATGTTATATGAATATTTGTAAATTATGAAACTTTTATTTTTTTTAAATATAACTTTCTAATTATTTATTCTAAATTTTATACTTTTATTCGACTCTTATTGCCCTGTTAATCTAATAATTCTTTTAATAACAAGTCTTGTATTTTACTTAATTTGTACGTAGAGCACATTTTTGTGATTTTTTATAAATAATGATTATAATTAATTACAAATAATTTTACTTTTTTGGTGACGATCCTCTCTTGTGAAAATTTAGATTTACCTTGAACTGCGATTGAGCCGATTTAGATCTACCATTGACAACAATGTATTGAGATCAGTTTATTTTTGTTTTATCCATTGGTACCAGTTTTTCTGACAAATTGCACGATATTATTTATCATTTATTTGTCCGCTGCGCGAAAGGGGAATAATAGTACGTTTCATACAATAATGTTTACCCACGTAATTTTTAGCTAAAAGCTAAAAAAAATCGCACGCGATTAGCGTGTTTTTTACTTTGATTTCATTATATATTAAGTGTGTTGTTGATTATGACCATATATTTTGAAAGTATTGTATAATAATTTAGATTATTATTAATAGAAGTAAATATAAGTTGATTCGCAAAGACTCCTTACTAATTACAAAGAAATTAGATAAAATAGGGCAATACGAGTCAGGTGCGGTAATTGTTGCGCAAAACAATGTGAATATAACATAAAATTCTTTATTAGATAACCTGCTTACATCGGGTCTTTGAGCCATCTTTAGAGACAAATTAATATTATAATTACAATACTGAAAACTAATTCATTCCAGTGAACCATCTTCACATACTTCCGGAAACTTTAATATTGA
Source organism: Atta cephalotes (assembly GCF_000143395.1). Taxonomy (NCBI): domain Eukaryota; kingdom Metazoa; phylum Arthropoda; class Insecta; order Hymenoptera; family Formicidae; genus Atta; species Atta cephalotes. Next base: position 624,904 of record NW_012130093.1, on the reverse strand, counting down.
AAAATGACTCTGATGACAATCCAAATTGCGTTCAAAATTATTACAGGACAAAATTATTAAAGAACAGATCGAATTTTATATTACAATAAGAAGGAAGCTCACTATAACGAAGAGAATTCACCATATCGCAAACAATTAAGTTCTATTATTTTAATCAAAAACTAGTTTTTGACTCGTCAGCGAATCATTGTCAAAATTGTCTTAATCAGTGAAATAACTCTTAAATTTAATTATAATTAAGGAACGTTTTTTTGAAAAAAACAATTTGATATCGATTGTGATCTGAAAGGAAATCAAGTAACAATTCAAAAATTTCAAATAAAATGATATTAATACAATGAAAGAACGATACTGACTAACTAGCAATTCACTTCGACATTTAGCCCATCAACAATTGGGCAGTAAACCTTCGGAAACCCTTCCATATTCGTCTGTTCAATCATTTCGATATTTAGCTCATCAACAATCAAAAGTAAGCCTTGGGAAACCCCTCCATATTCATCTAGGTTGAGACCACGTGTCTGTTTCCTAATATACAGCATCTCTGAAACCAATCTCTTTCTGTACTGAGATTCTTTGTCCAAAACAATATTTTCCCAATCGAACTCGTAGCCTTTCTGCAATCGGTTATGACGGAGTATGATTGTGTTCCACTGAATGTGATTCCTGTGCTCAGCGATTTTCGTCTTCAACTGTCTTCTCGTCTATCCGACGTAACTCGCATCGCAGTCTTTACAACAAAGGATGAACAATTTTGAGACATGCTTAAAATTTTAAAGTATCAAAAGAAAATCAAAAATTCTATAAGTCCAACTTTATAGGAGAAGTTTCCTGAGTGCCAGAACTATCCAAAGTTTGCTATTATGACCATGGACTACTAGTCTTATCTAATTTCTCTGCGCCCAGGGCATCTCCCCGCGGATGAATTGTACCAAAGACATTGAAATAATATCTAAAATGTATTTGGTACAGTTCATTAATCCAGCTAAGTCTCTCTGGTCGCGATTCGATGTGCCGTCACAGAAATTCGGATTTGCTTGTAATGACGGCGATGCCTCTGGAATTCGCCCTGGGAGGGAAGATGGACAAGCGGCGAATATACTAATCGGGGTAAACCAGCCTTTGGGGTCACCCCGAAGCAGTTACTGATTGCGATGAGATTCATTGTGGCAATGTGAAAAATATTTTAAAAACCAGTCGCGTAAACATTTGTTGGCTGAGGAAGTGCTAGATTTCTTGAAACAAGAGTAGTTCCACAAGAATCTCACTCAACACATTTAAATATATATGTCACGCTTGTTGGTGCCTATTAGTTATTATACAAGAAAACATAAATGATGAAAACTGAAATGAGAGATAGATTAGTTAAAAATATTGAATCACAGCCTCTTTGTCAAATTAAATTGGACAGTAGTAAGGCATCTTGCAGTCAAAAAAAGTCTATATTTTGTCCCACAGGTCGATATCGTGTGTCGGAAAACATTCGCGCTCAAGTTGCGAAAGATTTTCGCTTTTATATTTCTGCAGAGGTGCGTGTGTGTGACCACAATAAGTACTTCACAATCACAATAAGTACTTATGGACTGAGATTCCTATTAAAACAAGTTTTTGCAGCGGACTAAGTAATTGATCGATTTGTTATGTAACCAGATTATTAAACAACAATGTTCAACAGTAAACTTCGATTATTTTGAAAATATAGAGAACACTGTTGTGAAGCATTGGATTAAATAAAGAAAACTTCTCGCGATTGTTAACTAAGCTATCATCCTTACGACACTGCGAACAGCGTTATATTGAATGTGTGCTTACAATTTGCAAAACTAAGAACAAGACATAGCGACCAAAATCTTACTCATATTTTCATAAACGTAATACTGCAGAGCGATTAATGAAAAGTGCACGAATGTAATCGCGACGGACTTTACACCTCAATATCTAGGATTTTCATATTTGAGCAGAGATCAAATACTTGAAAAACGTACAAATCTTATAAACTACTACTTTCTAAAGAAATGTCTTTAATAACAATATGGATTCTTATGTTTATATACATAAAAGTTCGAACAATGTTTTTCAAAGATCCTGCTATAGTACCTGTACAAATATCATCCTTTAATAAAATCTGGTATGTGTTGTTCCTAATGGATATATCACAGATGTTTTAGGATCTTTCAAAGCCATTAAAAATGATGCAAGCATCATGCGAACAATTATGGGGAAGATGCCTAAGGTGCGCTATAGATTTCACAAGAGTGTTTGTTGTTGATAGATATTTTCGTGAGGTTTTCGGAATATTTGGAATGTAAGGCATTTGTGGCAAAAATGCCAGATATCATTCCATCTGGTGAAAGTCAACTAAGTGATACGCTTGCTAATAATTCGCTAATAATTCGATTGGTCACTAAAGTCAGGTTTGTGGAAGTTATCATGGGCATCTTAAAATTTGCTTCGCGTATTTTAATCGTTTATGTATATTAGGTATATTCAATCGATTACTCATCTAATGACTGATTTTCGAAATGCCACTGTTCTTCATAATATGTTTCATTCGATCATCAGACGCTGAGCATTCGAAAAAGATTGCATAACTTATGTTAGATCGATTGCACAAACCAAAGTTTTATTTCGATTAATCCAAGAACAAAATCTGAACAGCAAAACTATTGTATTTGTCTCGTTGGATGCACCTGAGTTAGAAAGGTTTCCAGTATTGATAGAAAATTATTTATATGTTGGATTGTCCGGAAAGTTCGTGCCGATATTGAAGGAAAATTGAAACGCAGAAGATTTAAATTTTAGTATTTACATTTATTATAGTATACAAATTATATAGGTTAGTCGGCACGAACTTTCCGGACAACCCAATAATAGGATTAATCTGGGATCATATTAGATTAAACAGGCTAGGTTATATTATAGAGAATATATGGTTACTACGGGACGATGTTTTATACAGATAAGTCATGGTATTGAGGCAACAAATCTTGCTAATTATGACATAGTTGTACATGATGTTATTCTCGTTAAAACTCGAATACAATCCATGCATATGAATCGTACTCGCTATTATGTGTACGTTTTGATAGAATGTGATGATGAAGGAGCTCAAGTCATTCCAGAATATTATTGCTCTTGCAAAAATGGCTATCATACGATTGGGTGTTGTGTGCACGTAATAATAGTTATATGATATCTGAGATATGCCCAACACTTTGACGAAGACATCCATATGTCAGCAAGAACAGTTAATGATGTTTTTTTAAAGATATTTATTTTTAAAGAATTTTAATGAGGAAACTGAAGAAAGATAAGGTGCATATATCGCCACATTTTAATTAGGCAATTAAAACCTTTTGTTTTATATACTTTGAGTATCTCTCCCCTCTTCATTGATTAATTTATCTCTCATAATTATTCATTTAGAATCCAAAAATGATTCAAGAAATCAAATAAAACCAGTCCTACGTGATACACAATATATGGTCATATATATAATAATAGCGAACTTTGAATAGCTGTAGTACTCAACAGACTCATTTTACAAAGTTGTGCATATGGAATTTTTAAATTCTTTTTTTATGCTCTACATTCCTAGCTAGGTCTCAGTACTGTTCAGCCGGGGCCCAAACTGGACATAGTCCTTTTATATTATATATGATATTCGATTTTATATTATGCAAAAATGGATCTTTATGTATCTTAATGAATTCCCGTAATTTATTAACATTATAAAACGATATCCTAATATTATCACTGTTTAATCTATTAAATTTTTCAGAAACAATTGAGATGTAAGGAACAATAAACCATGAAGTTCTTACGATTTCGGCGTTATTGCTATATTGTTTTGCGCAACAATTACCTGACTTCTATTGCTCTATTTTATCTAATTTCTTTATGATTAATGAAAATATTAGTTATTTGCCATTACGTCCATCTATTTAGACATCACAAAAGAATAATATGAGTTGTAAATGATTTATATACGGTTCTAGGAGAGACTCAAATCATCGCGGTTCTATTGTTAACAGTTTTCGGGAAAAAAAAACGTAAGTTTTTTATCACACTATTATATGCAATACTGGCTAGAAACATGAATCTGACAAACTTAAACATACAAAGTGAATTGAAATTAAATTTAAATTAAATATAATAATATAATCTATTTTAAGAAAAAAATAAGAAAAATAAACTAAATAACTAAAAATTATACAATATCAGAAATCAAAGTAAATATAAATGATAATATAATTAAGTATGACACACATACAAAATATAAACAGTTCAAAATGAAGCGCAGATTTATTATGAATTATGAAGAAATCTGCGGCTGAGGCTCATCGAATGCTCTCAAATACTTATAGTGAGGCCGCTATTAGTGAAAGAACGTGTCGTGAGTGGTTTCAACGCTTCAAGAATGGTGATTTTGACATCCAAGGTCATGCTCTGTATTTGATGGGACCAGCTCGGCGTAGTGTATTATGAATTGTTAAAACCGACTGAAACAATCACAGGCGATCGATATCGAACGCAATTGATGCGTTTGAGCCGAGCATTGAAAGACAAACGGCCGCAATACAACGAGAGACACGATAAAGTGATTTTGCAGCATGACAATGCTCGACCCCATGTTACGAAAGTGGTCAAGATATACTTGGAAACGTTGAAATGGGAAGTCCTACCCCACCCGCCGTATTCTCCAGACGTTGCTCCCTCTGACTATCACTTGTTTCGATCAATGGCACACGGCCTGGTTGACCAGCACTTCCGGTCTTATGAAGAAGTAAAAAATTGGATCGATTCGTGGATAGCCTCAAAAGATGACCAGTTTTTTCGACGTGGGATTCGTATATATGGGAAAGATGGGAGAAAATAGGCCAGCGATGGACAATACTTTGAATCATAAATGTATAACCAGTTTTTTACAATAAAGCCTCGAATTTCGGAAAAAAACAGCGAAAGCAAAATTGTATACCTAATACTATCTTGGGTTTCTTGCCCGGACGATTGTCCTTCGGACTGGAGTAATGCTTCAGCTTACCGCGTTTTATCCACCACCTTTCCTCCTGCTCGCTGAGACTTAGATGTTAGAGCTTTTGCAGCTTGCTCTTTCTCCTTTTTGTCATCTGGCGCTGCTGAAGCAAGGTCGGGTCTTAGAAAGACTCGTCTTCATTGTGCTTTCCTCCTCTGGTTGTTCACTTTTGAAAGAAGCCACGCCCTGGAGGAATTGATTAATGTTAATTATGTTTAATTCTCTGTTTTTTGATTCCATATAAGTTCTATAAATGTCGTGATTACGCGATTTTATTCGGGCGAATTCTCGGGACTTGGCTATATATTCCTGGAGGTCGCTTGGTATTCAGGAGATACCATCCCGGACGTAATTCCTCTTATGCTCCTGAGGTAGCATTATTTAAAATAACTTAGAGATCGGAACTGTTGTTAAAACTTATCAGAAATTGTAGAACTCATCGAGAACTATATAATTTCATAATTATAAATTTCATAGTTTTCAATTGATTTTTTTGAATCTTGCAATGTCACCACAAATTTTCAAGTGTTATTTTTAGTTATTATTATATATATGTTATTATTAGCTAAATCAACGGAATCTATTTATAAAACCTATCAGGAACTATAGACTGTTACGGGTGCCAATGGAACTCTTATCAAAATTTGCGGTACCAAAAGATGAGGTGCCAACTTCACATACGTCAATCTATATCTGAAAAATTTAGAAATATGATCAAAGATATCGACATTAAACTCTCGTTTTTCAGCCTTAACAAATTCAATTCAATGATAAAAGATCCTCTTCCTGTAGATTGCAAAAAGAACATTGTGTAAAATTTCTTGTAATGATTGTGACGCATCTTATGGACAAACATGTAGACAATTAAAAACGAGGATTTCCGAACACAAAAATGACACCAATAGAAATAAAACCTTTGATTGTCACGAATTATAGAATGTGTCACAATCACGATTATTGGAATAATGTTCAAATATTAGACATAGAACATAATAAAACTACAATAAAAGACTAACATCAGAAATGATAAATATTAAGTGATAAAAGAATGAAATTAATTTAAACAAAGACATTGAGTTATTCAGTTCTTCATATTTTTATTATTTGACTGACCACTAAAAGCCTATAGTTAAAAATAATACATTTTCATTACGACGATTGATACCGCAGCATGAACATCATCGACTTATATAATATATATATTATATTTATTTAATTATCGTTGTTTCGTCTTAAATTTTAATTCACAAAAATAATTTGTGTTACAACAATTATAGTGTTAGGACTAATTTGTATTTGACATACTCTCGAGGTAAATCTCCACAGCAATTCCTAAGAGTTTTTAAATATTTATCGACTCTAATATTCATTTATTATATTTAAGGTCAAATATCGTTGATCATCCAACTTATTAACTGGTTATGAGAAATTTGATGTTGAAGTGTAACCACAGGATGAAAATTTTTATGGATTTTATGTAATACATTCGCTAAAGGCTAGAAGTTAGCTGAAACGTTTGACAAATGTATTATTTATAGAGAATTGTTTTAGATCAATCGAAATAAACGCGCAATTATTACAACACCGATTCCTACCTATTTGTAATTTGTTAATTGTTTTAATATAAGGAATCTTATTTTATTGTAATTATAACTTACATTTACGCTTATAATTGTTATATTTATATTTATAATTATTTCAAAACATTTAAAATAATCTTGTAATATCAACATAACATTAAAAATAATCTTTAAAATTTATCGATTTTTCTTTCTTTCATTTGAAGAGCCATAGAAATTTTTCTTATCAACGTTATTGTAAAAATATATTAAGTATTAAAAAAGGATCATATTTTTTTATGTATGTCTGTTTAATAAATATTTGTTGAGGAATTGAACAAATGTTGATATTATGAATATTCAACAAATGATTATAGGAGAGACAGCCTAATCCAAATAATCCCATGGAGTACTGTTCAACTGTACCACCCTTACAACAGCTAGCTGGCGGTTTGCCACCACCACCAGCGGTAATGGTACCTGTGGGTGTTCTAAAAAGAGAGGGTTCAAAACATCGTACAGAAGGACAAAAATCTGTAATATTTAGTGATGGTAGGTAATCATTATTTACAACATATTAATATTATTGATGTTCTTAAATCTTTTTTTCCTTCTTTTTTTTTCTTATTAATGTGAATTATTTTTGAAGTAATTATCTCTTTTTAAAATAAACCTAGATAGAGCCAAGCCTGTCGAAAAAAATAGAATTTAAAGTATTTGCTATATACTATGTCAACAGAATAGCAATAGAATTGATCTATTGATCAGACATATTATATATATTGGGTTGTCCGGAAAGTTCGTGCCGCAAAAGATTTAAATTTAATAAATATATACTAAAATTTAAATCTTCTGCATTTCAATTTTCCTTCAAAATTGGCACGAACTTTCCGGACAACTCAATACAACGCTGTGGAATAACTGATTGAAGGGAATGTAACAGAATCTGCTAGCAAAACTGAATGACAGACTGGCAAAAGAAACAAATCTGGAGTATATTCTGACAACAAATTATTGACAGATTGAATAGATCTATCAAACGCAATGCTGTTAGATTATTAATAGAATCTGTGTTGTCACTTGCAGGATTGCCGCCAGGTGATATCCGTTTCTTGTATTTAAAGTTTATCGGGTTCTCTATATAGGATATTTTGCATAAATTGCAAATAGTAGATAATTTCTTGACTGAGTTTAATCCGATTTATCTCATGCTGATGAAAGGTAATATACAAAGTGTCCCAGATCCTGTAGATCTGAGACACCTTGTATATTAATATCTTTTAATAAAATAGTTATACTTATTTCCTTAGGCGAATCTGTTTAGTTTCTGATGACAGCCTGCTGTTAGATCTTATGGATTGTGGACAAGTATGTCACCAGTTTTGCTCTAATTTATTGACACTTTACTAACAGACTGTCAACATTTTGTTACCTGAGAAATATACACACATATGAAAGTATTTGAATGCTTACATTTTTAACATTTAACGAATGAAATATGTACATCAAATTAAAGCACTTAAAATAATGTGTCAAAAAACGCGGTATTGTTTCTCATACCAAATGTAACTAGCACGAGATCATATCTTTACGCGAGCCAGCGAATTGCAAGCATCCGAGATTATCGAATCTTTCATTAAACAGCTGAATCCTCTTCTGAGTAATCTCAATCGACAATTTGGATTTATTATATAATAAAAGTGCCTTTATTTTCTACGTATCCTATGAATGGAGATATTGCAGTGTCACATTAAGATTATTATCATCATCGCCTTCGGAAATGTCCGTTCACATTTCAAACTGCATGGCACTCGTCTATTGCGATATTACTTATTTATTACTTTTATTTATGTTCCGCTAGGATTACATCAATAGATCGATAGAGAGCTAGATTGTTGATCACTTCGTAAAAATATATGTTATTATAATGGCCACAACACAAACTTTTGCACAAGGACCATCGCAAAAACATTCGTAACGCTTTACGTTATGTTAAATACTGAAACTAAATACTTAAACTTAAAGTAATAACTGTAAATTTATATGAACACACAAAGAAAATCATAATATTCTTATACATCATTGTACGAATGTATATATATAAGGTGCAACAGCCACATACATACAGGTCAGTATGACGAGTTATTTATTCATCAGATGCGCGCGTTTGTTCACAACTGCGTAGACTTAATCACTGTGTCGGTATAATTACTCGCATATCTTTTTCGCGTATAAAAGTTTATACCGTTCGAAGTTTTGATACATTTGACGAATTTCTGTAGCAGTTCGTTAAAACAGAAGTTAAAGTGATGATACAGATTATCTATATGTTCCCGGTTTTATATAGCGTGCAACATCTTTCAGTTCTCTTCCTAAACAGGATTATCTCTCGTATATACGTCCGTACATATGATACAGATTATAAAATGAATTTTATTAAGAAAATCTTCGATGTTATAACTTTGTTATTACGAGAAAAGTTTTCTATGATAATTGATTATAAACTAAATTATAATATAAATTATATTATATGTTATAATTTTATTACTTAAATCATTTTTTGCATAAAATGTTTATGTACATATGAAGTCATCAGTTAGCACGTATATGCAAATTTAAATAGTCGCTAACCTAATAAATTTGATTTATTGTAAAAATGATGATTAGATATAGAAATGATCATTTATGAATAGTAATCCAGATCAACAATTAAACGCTATAATAGATAGACAATGTAAAATTTTTTCACAATAATTTTCCAACATTTCGACTATACTTATAAAATATTCATGAGGCAAATACATAATATATCTTAATGAGTTAGCAGTTGTCTATTGCGATTGCAAAATAAAAAACTTAGAATCGGATACTGTTCACATGATAAAAAATTTTGATTGCAAGAGAGTTTAAACGCGTCATCAATCGTAATATAATATTAAGGACGCACGTACAACCATTTTATATAATTTGATATCAATCTACATCTGTGATTTTAACTGGAAATTTTCTTTTACTCATACTGATTGCTTTTTCTCGCTGTTAACCGACGAATTGGTTGGATTATGACTCATCATTACTATGTTTTATTGTTCAACGAATTGACTAAATATAATATGGTTTTTATTTATAGTATATATATTCTATTGAAAATCGAAGTTGATGATTCTCTAAATATATTAATTTAATTTTTGTTATATGGGATAATTATTTCTGCGACTGATGAGGACTAAGTATAGTCGAAACGTATCGTTGAAAAATTATATTGTGAAAAAATAAATTGTACATTGTCATATAACTATAGCTCGTTTAATTATTGTGTTACTATTTATTAATTTGTTTGAAAGTTATACGAACATTAAAGAATTGTTTTTAATTTATGTTTTAAGATCATTAATGAATTTTACAATATTTACTTTGATATATGAATAATTTGTTAATTAATAATTAATTTAACATACTGGTTCTAAGCTATATTAATACAGCAATAACAGTAATATTAATAAAGTGTAATATTAATATTAATATCGAATATTTATCCAATATTAATAAAGTTATCGAATATTTATATTTAATATTCATATTATTGATTTCACCGATTTGTTTAAAGATTTTATATATTTTTTGAAAAAAATTATTATTACTTTGATAGTTCGGAAAATAGATTTGGAATAAGTTTCAAATAAAAAGTCATTCTTTCTTCAAGAGCATACAATATATGGTACAAGCGTGTACACTTAATACCTTTTTTGTAAAAAAGATAATTTTGTGTTCATATTATTTTGTTAGCAGCACTAAGTTTTTTTTAAGGTAAAAATTTATTTGAAATAATTTTTTTCAGTTTATATTTTTACCTTTTTAATTTTTTGTAAATTTTACTGAATTGGAATAAAATAATAGAGATCACTTGGATTGGAATAGGGAAACCTTTAAACGAAAATAAAAAGATATGTATCAATTAGATTTTATATTTAAAAAATAAAGATTTATAATAGATTTTATAATAGATTTGGAATATAATTTTTTATACTTCGATTTTATTTTTTAAGAAAAATAGTACGACAATAATGTTTGTAGGAAATGTATATTATGCTTGTAATTGATGCAATTTAGAGGTTTCATATATTTTTTTGAAAAAAAAAAATACGTATTGAATTGAATAAAATAATGCAATTTTCTGGTATCATTATTTTTTAAATAAAAATATAACAGAAACTTGTATGAACTTATTAACATTAAAATTTTTATTTGTATATGTATCTAATAATTCTTTAATAACAAATAATCTAAACTACATTTTCAGTTTGTGGCTTTAATCTTTCTTCAGGGTTCTTTAAAAATCTTTAACACATTATGCTTCAGTTTTTTACAGTTTAATATTATTTTATTGTAAGTAAGAATAAAGATAAGGCGAATTTTTGTCTTCGTATACATATTTAAATATGGTATGAATCATTAATATAGTCAACATGATAATTTCCAAGATTTGTCAAAGACAATTTATGAAGAATTAACAGATATTGTGATTACCAATACACTAATATACACTAATATACAATTAATATTCCAGAGAAAATAGGTGACACTACTTGATAGAAGTATACATGATAACTCAGGATAAACGTTTGTCTTTAAAGTATCATATTCCTGATTTAATTCTAAGACGATTTTTCCTTTGCCAAAATTTTGTCCGAAGTTTAGTTTTCAAATTATAATAAGAAATAGTTAGCGTATCACGGACCGTGTAGAGAAGACAGGCAAAAGCGGCGCTTACGGATAGACGTGGGCGCTTTATGCGCTAAGCGAACACTGACCGGACGCATTCATTTGTTTATAAAAATATGTTGCTTCTTATTTTTCTCCTCTACCACACTATCTTTTTGTTTTTCACATACTTTAAATATGATAATTTCATTAAATTATAAATTAGAATAATAAAATTAAAATGAATATTGAAACCTTTGAGAATCGGATTGTTTTTTTAATTACATTGATAAAATTGTTAGAGAAGTGTCATAAGAGAGAAATTAGACAATAATTACGTGCAATAAGCATTATTAAATTATTATTGACATAGAAATCAATCAATTATTTCAATATAATATGTCGAATTCTAAGAGCGTTTTTTATAATTCGACATATTGAAATACTTGTTAAACTTAATTGTATGTCAATAAAAGTTATAATACTTGTGGCACGCAATTATTGTCTAATTTCTCACTTTTACAAAAATTTCTCTAACAATTTTATCTACGCTATCTCGCTATAGCATTTATTACATACTTATGAGAAGTCTTATGAACAGAAACACGATCGCGCTTCTTAGCACTCAAAGAGTCATGAATGATAACAAAAACGTAAGTTAAACACTTTAAAAGCTTATAATTATCTCAATTATAAAATTGTTATTACTTGGTAGATATTCAACGTGTTTGATATTTCTTGAATTTTTTTCAAAATTACTAATATAAAATCAACAATTTATGACTTTATATTCATTTAATATTATACAAATTATAATTAGAGTTGAAATAAAAAAGAACAATACAAGAAAGTCTCAAATGATAATCAGGCTTAATAGCAACTCATGTTTCGTCAAGAAATAATGATGATACCGACACGGGCAGACACCATAATATTGATTTTAGATTTGATTTCGCATGGATAAGAATCTCCTGCCACCTTTTTTTATGTAGCATTCCTAAGTAGGAAGTGGTAGGAGAAACTCGCGCGAAGTTGTTATCACTAAAATATAAAAGCAGTGAACAATTAGTCGAGAACTCTCTGTATCAGAAGGACCAATCTTGTATTCAAATTTAAAAATATTTGTGGAAATCAAGTTATTAAAGTGAATTAATTTTCATTATTGATATTGATTCTTTGATTCTATTAATTTTTAAATAAAAGAGTAATCCTAAATCGAACTCGTTGATTTAAAAAAATCTATCGCTGACAAAGAGAGCAACAGATTATGTCGCTGACGAGGAGATAGTCTAAGCATCTTTTCGGGGAGCTGGTTTGTGAAAATTATTAAATTAATCAGCTTTGATGCCTAAAAGGGCAGATTAAAAGGATCAAATTTCTAATCAATTTGTCTTTAAATCCATTCCCTTTTGATCCATTCCCGCTTTACCAAAAATTACATCAATTCCAAAATCCAGTTGAGATCCAAATATTTTCCAAAATAATTTTATTAATAATGAAAGTAATAAAAACTGCTTGCAATAAAGATAAATTTCCTAAATCATAGATTAATTAAAATAGATTATCAAATAAATTACTCCAATTTTAAAGTACAATAATTAAAAAGTGATCGTCGATATTTTAAATATAAAATTCGCTATTTATTTAGCTAAATCATGCAACGGCGCGAATTTCATGCCTTGTGGTTGATTATTTTCAAATGCTCACCGTTTGAAAACTATTGATGCCTTAAGATTTTCCTATTAACATTTTCGATTTACTTTTTCATGAGGAATATGTATGTGTCGGTCCCTGCGCTAATCTGGTACACCCTG
>NW_012130093.1:601039-610152 GCF_000143395.1 Atta cephalotes | reverse complement strand
TATATATATATATATATAATTACTAAAANAGTTTACTTCACACACACACACACACACACACACACACACACACACACACACACACACACACAAAAGAAAAAACATTTGCCTGTTATAATTTGGCTCATAATCAAAGATCTGTTGTGCAAAAGATCAAATGGAGAAACGGATCGCACACTCGTTCGTAAAATATATCTGCGTGATACACAGACATAAAATTACTTGTAGAATTATTATAACTTCGAAGTTCGATTTAGGACTTTGAAAACATATTTTTCAGATTTGTTTCTAACAATTTATGCAGAAATGAAAAAAATCGATTTTTTTTATCCGTTACATCAGGCTTTCCTCTTAAAATTTGAAAATAAAAATTGGCTGAACTAATATAGCGAAGGAAATGTTATGGAAATGATAAAAGTATTCCAATTTTGGCAAAATGTAGTTAAAAGGTTTTTAGGGTCATTCATTCCGAATCCGAAATCCAAATTTAAAAATTCAAAATTGTTGAATCAATATGGCGGAAAAAATTCTAAAAGTCGCCCTATTTCAGCGAAATGTAGCGTTGGAGGATTTCCGTAGTCGCGGATTCCAAATCCGAACTTAGAATTTGAAAATGAAAAATATCTGATTCAATCTGGCGGACGATAATGATATAAGTTCTCCGATTTCTGCGAAAAGTCTTTCGATTTTAGCTACGGATTGAAATGTTACGGAAATGCTAAGAACCCAAATTTGTAAATTTAAAATGGTTGATTCAATATGGCGGACGAAAATGCTAAAAGTTCTCTTATTTGTGTGAAATATAATATTAAAGGGTTTTTAGAATTGTTCATTCCAAATTCGGAAACCAAACTTGAAAATTCAAAATGGTTAAATCGATATGACAGACGAAAATGCTAAAAGTCACCAGATTTAGACGAAATGTACCGTTATGGTTTCTGTAATCGCGGAATCCGAACTTAGAATTTGAAAAATGTTTGATTCAATAAGGCCAACGGAAAAGCTATAAGTTTTCCGATTTCTGCGAAATGTAATATGATAGGGTTGTAAAGTTATTGATTGCCAATGAACTTAGAATTTGAAAATGAAAAATATCTGATTCAGTATGGCGAACGGAAATATATGACTGATTTCAAAATTTAAAACTTTTAAAATCCTAAAGGATTTTTAGATTTTTAGGCACATTTCTGAATCCGGACTGCAAATTTATTGTAGAATTAAAAAAAAAGAAGAATTAAAAAAGTCATATCAGGATCAGACATTTTTTCGTAAGGAATGAAAATGTTAAAAGTTGCTCTTCGATGAAATATAATGTTAGAGGATTTTCGTAATCGCGTATTCCAAATCGGAATTTAGAATTTGAAAAAGAAAAATATCTGATCTAATTAGGCGGATTCAAAAATCCGACCGATTGCGGAAGATTTAAAAATTTGAAATATATGGTTGACAAAAATATTATGCAAATTATAAAAGTTTGCTAATTTTGGCAAAATGTAGCATTAAAAAGTTTATGAACTAGCAGATTCCAAAACCGAATTTTTGGAGTCGTTGAACCAAATCTGATTTCAAAATTAAAAAATTCAATTATTATGGCGGACAAAGATATGAAAATATTAAAAGTCTTTTAATTTAAGCGAAATATTGGATCGTCTGGAAAGTTCGAGCCGATTAACCTATATAATTTAATAAATGTTTAATATACTAAAATTTAAATCTTCTGCGTTTCAATTTTCCTTCAACATCGGCACGAACTTTCCAGACAACCCAATATAACATTATTATTATAAATTTTTGCACATTCCGAATCTAAATCCCAAATTTGAAAATTATATTTGGCTGAACCAATAAGACAGACGAAGAAAATAGCTGAAAGTCGCTCAATTTCGGCAAAATGTAGCGTTGGAAAGTTTTCATAGACGCGGATTCCGATTCCCAACTTAAAATTGGAATTAAAAAATGCTTGATCCAATATAGTGGACGTAAAGGATTTTCAGATATTATACGTTGATTCCGAATAAAAACTTAAAATTTAGGAAGGAAAAAATAATTAATAATGTTTTTTGATTATTCAAAATTTGCATAAATATTTCACATAATATAAGTATAAATGATCACCGAATTGAAATGTCTTGAAATTAAATGATTTTCTTTCGTCAAAAAAACCATTTATAACAATTTGGAAACGCCATTTGGTTAGAGATTCATGTCAGTTTAGTATGAACCATCAATTTAGTATGAACCATATAGATCAGTTTGTAAGAATTAAGATAAACTTAAAGCTGCTTAAGATCAGCGCGCGCTTGTAATGCGCTAGTCCTGTCTTAAAATAATTCTATTGAATAATTCTATTGAATCATCAGTATAATTATGTAGAATGACAAAATAAATGTCAAAATTTTTTTACAATATTGTTCACTTGAATTTTACATAATTATTTTGACAGTTCAACAAAATTATTTTCAGATCTGGATATAATTAAATTTTTAGACATTGATAGATTATTGTTATAGTTCTTCATGAATATCTAAACATTCACTTCCTCGACAATGAATACCTATGTATATAAACATTTTTTTCTTCGAACACTTAAACATCTGCTATGGCTTTTGAAATGAAAAATTATTCCACGTTTTGAAACACTTTTCAAAATTTTAGCATTTCAGAAAAATTTCAGTTTAATTTCAGCAATTTTTAATTTAATGAAAAATTAATTTTCAGCAAATTTCAAAAAAATTTCAGCAAAAATTAGAAAATTTTCAATAAAAAATTCAGAGAAATTTCAATAAAATTTCAATTCAATTTCAGCTCTTTTTACGTTATGAAAAATTCACTTTCAGTGAAATTTCAGCAAATTTTCAGCAATTTCACTTAAATGTTTCAAACGTAGAATAATTTCAATGAAATTTTTTTATCAAGGCTAATATAAGGCTGATAAATTTATTATTGATTAATTATTATCCCGCAAATTATCCATTTCATTTCACTGTCGATATCACGGCGCTAATGAAATCATAGGTAAATTAATAAATGAGAGTCGCAATACGAATGCCATCTATCGTCGAAAATAGTCTGAAAAGAAGATTTTTTGAGACGATAACGTATGTTACATCCAAACTCCGTATGCACGGAACTGAGAGGGTGAATGCAATAGGAACCGAATTATTAGACCGATTTGGTCATGTCCAGGCTCCGGATCACAAGGGAGCTGTGAGAAAGGATCGACGCAAATCGAGAGGCACTTTGCTTCGTTCTGAGAGCTCCTAACGAGCCGAGGGTCGAACGTACTTTTAAATGGAAAACGAGGTTTAGTTCCGCTAAACGGACACATGTCGGACGTACTTTTAATTTAAAAGGCTCAAACTGGGTCAGTGTGTCGGGAGGGGCGCATTTTAATGCCAGATGTGTCAGTACGTCCGTATGCCCTGGTTTTTGGTCATGGAACTTAATCCAAATGATCGGGGAGAGGGCTAAATGCAATCATGGGAGAACTTACAATAAATACAAAGAGAGATTAATTTCAAATTAATAAACGAATATTTAATTTAATAATACTATAATAAAAGCAACATTTAGTTAATACATTTAATACATTTTTCTTAAATATAAAAATACAATTCTCTGAAATATATGATCGTACGGATTTATGTATATATGAGTGTGTGGGTGGAAAGAGAGTTGTGTGTAATGCGGACGTTATTTTGAGTGTGGAGAATTTGGAAGGAGGGGAAAATTAAAGTTGTGCTGATGGTTGAAGAGAAAGAGGATCGATCGAGGGAATAAGGAATGATATGGGGATTGAAAATAGGCAAGTGGATCCTGTGATTCTATCACTCGGTCGTTAGTGAAAGAAAATAAGTAAGACATGTATCATATTCCAACAACTGATGAACGTTATGAAAGAGGAGAGAAAGGTGACTTACGGCGGGGGAATAAGCGTCAGGTTGAACAGGAGGAATTGTGATATGCGAGACGGAAATTCCTCAATCAGGAGTGGTGATATCGGATATGAAACAGTGGGAGGACTGAACGAGAGAAAGAGACTCATCGAAGAAGTCTGGGGACAGATGGGGAAATAGAGGAGAAAGAAATTTCTAATAGCGATGATAGAGTCGAGGTTAAACGACTGGAATCTGTTCTTCAATCGATGCCTGAATTAGAGATTGTGTTTTAGAGTTTTCCGCGGTGTTAGAGCGGACACGAGCGATGAGTGGCGCACATTGTTAGTTCTCACTAGGTGATGGTGACGAGGGGCGAAAGAACTGCTTGAACGAACTAAAAATTTGGTCGTCTTTAAAGAAAGAGCATACAAGAAGAAGAGGATCCACCCAATACTGCAGCGAAATCCAAGACTTACTACTTGGCGTGTATCGAGTGCCCGAGAAACCATCGGAAAGGGGGCCGTCGACTGTGGGATGCTGGGCGCCAGGTCCACTTCATTAATTTCCCCAGTCAACAATCAGTACCGTTGGTTTCAGTTGATAGTATAATTTTACTAGATTGCACTGACTCTACTGAAGAAAAAAGGCTTCGAGAATCGGGTGAAGCCTTTTCCAAAGATCCCGACATAATTATATAGCTTCCCAAAACTCAGAGAAGAATCCTGAGGGCCGGGAACTGTGATTTTTATACTAATTACCCTCGATTACTCAGGTTCGGATTGGTGGAATAGATTTTGTTAATTAGTAGTAGAATTTTTTTTTACTCTCGGATTAGTCAAGATTTTGGAGGAGGAAAGGATATTGACCGGAGTCTGTATAAAAGTTCTGTATAAAAGTTCTTCTAAATTTTATGACCTTAATTATTAACGCACGTGCAATGCATCAAGAAAACGCATATGCAGCGTCAGCTGCATCACGAGACCATCCAGAATCTACCTCTGAACGTCGCATGTCTTCTTTTTGTGATTTTGAAATTTTGTGATCACAGACTCATGGAGAATCGTCCGCGACTTGACTGTTAAAAAGTATCTTGGCGGCGGTCTTACGCTTCCAATGACATTTATTATTGTTTTAGCCGCAGTGTCTAGGGGGGGCACAAACTCGATGTCCTTTTGGTCTCGCCGCTCGTACAACTGCACCGATTTTTAGTTTATCTCGGAGCGACATTTACGAGGAGATACTGGATTTTTCGTTTCAGTTTTTAATGTGGGAAAAGAAAATTTTTAGTCTTCTCTAGGCTATAATGCTTGTGCGTTATTCGCAGCTGTCTTTTTATTTTAACGAATGCCAAATCTCCACGAGAGAAAAGAATCATGAGAATCCGCTGGACGTAACACATATCTTACATAAAAATTTGATGAAATTTCGGATTTTGCATCACGATATCTCTGTTTGTAGGATATACAGAGGTAAAATAATACTTATTGAATAATTCAGACCCAAGCTGTATATAAGTTCGATAGAGCTTATATTTAGAAGTTGATCGGACCAGATTTTATTGAAAAACCGATAATCGGATGTTCGCAACTCGCTGATTCGCGTAAAGATACAGGGCGATCCACTTGATGTGAAACACCGTCTCTTGATTTTAGTATTGAAATGGATTATTTTAATATATAAATGTTGAAATGATGCTCTTATTAGCTGTCCAGTGACCATATTACCCTCTGGATAATATGAGCATCCTTAGGGATAATATGAGTACAGGAAATTTTTTGTGAGTATTATGCATACAAAAATGAAAAATGTATCGATGTATATTTTTATGAGTCACGTATAATGCGTGTTTACAATAAATTTATTATAAAAACTGAATACATCATTAAATTATTTTATAAGTTTATGTGAAATCTTAAAACCTTTTTATCTCTTTTACACGTCATATTGTTTAAAAGGCTGTAATTTAATATTTCATTTCATTAAATTAAAAATATAAGCATTCTAATATTATGTGGGAAAAAGTTCGTGGCGTTTTTCCCATTAGATGGCATTAAAAAAACGCCACGAACTTTTTCCCACACCTATACTTTCGTGTATGTGTGTACAGATTGAGATTTAGATTGTATAATATACAGATTACTATTATATATTTCGTACTGATTACAATTATAAATGAGCATAACCATTATATAATATGTTTTCATTTATATATCGATTATAATGTATATAATTTGTTACATGCAATTATTCTACACAATAAATAAGTTTGCTATTCTGTCATTTCCATCATAACACTAATTCCTATACACTAATTGAAAATATCAAATTTCTTCTTCATAAATTGTACACGTATATCGATTACTATTTACTTCTCAAAGGTACTGTTATTTTCTAAATCATATACATATTTTTTTACAATATATTTTTTATTTTGTGTCTCATTTTTATTTATCCCCTCCTCCCTTTATCCAGTATAAAATTATCAATCCAATACATTCAATACGAAATTATTAGTTATTTATTTTTCCTCTCTAAAACTCGCCAGTATATTGTCAACTTCTCCTTCCCCAGCCTCTCCTGTTTGTTTTATTTTTATGCACCTATAACTAAAACAGGAATAAGGCCTGGCTGTGACCTGACAGAGTTAGACACGTGTTGGGATCCAAAACTACCGTACCGTAAGCAAGGAAATAAACGGATTTTTGCATCGGGATCTGTATTGATGGACACTGCAATGAGAAGGCAAAATCATCCACCTTTAGATAGTACGACCAATAGTTATATACCACATGATTCTAATTTATTTCCTCCGACTGTCACGATACACAAAGGCCGTAAGGATATCATATTATATAAAAATATTTGCAATTATAATAACTTTTGTCATTTATATCATATTTTCTTTTTCTTTATTATAAACAGAAATTATATACCATCCACCTATGGACGAAAGTGTGCTTTATAAAACACTGAAAAACGAATGCGAACCGTCAGTAATGTTCGCAATTAATCATAATCTTTACGCATATGTGAAAATAACCAATTGTAAGTATAAATAAATTATGTTGCCAATATATCTGTAAGAATCTTATTCATATGATTTGTAGTAAATTGCTGCGTAAACAAAATCTGCTGGAATGTGACATCGAGAGGTCTTGCTTGTATTGGTCAGGATGAAATTATTTTATTAGTTGAAGTTTTGCCAGATGAAACACGAATTCCAAAGGATCTTCTCACATACATTAATCAATTATATCTCGAAGCTATTAAAGGTAATATCTCGTATGTGTATATACGAGAATGTATATATATATATATATATGTAACTTGACACACACACACACACACACACACACACACACACACACACACACACGCGCGCGCGCGCGCGCGCGCGCACCACGCACCACGACGCACAAAATGTATGTTCGGGAAAACGCTATTAGAGCTATTTGAATTTTCTATCTTTATCGTTTATCAGACGATACAAGGATAATACAAATAACGCTAAATAGCGTTTCCTCGAATGCATCTAATAGTTGATATCTTAATAACAATAATATTCATATTTGTATTGCAACTAATTGTTTCGAGTTTGCTTTGCTAGGTAATACAGTGACAGAACTCGGCTTCTCAGTATATCAAAATACCAACCTATTATTAGGTTCACGCGAGCATGTGGGATTTCTTTTTATTCGTCAGACATTGCAATGTTTACAAAAGATTATTTTACCGCCTGCACCTTTCTTGATTGGTCTGTTGATTCACAGGTAAATATAACATATAATAGTTTCGCAATTATGTATTGGAATTTGTATTTTATCCAAATGTGATTCTATATTGTGTGTATCTTGAATATTTTTCTGATAACATAAACGGGTGTAAATCATGCATGATTAGAAATGCAATTAACAATATATTTGTGTTAAAAATATTTATTTATACATTTATTTATTTTGGCTCTTTTCTGGACCATTTTCAATGAATGTTGATAAATTATAATTTCCAACTTGGAAAAGGTAAAATATATTATTGGCAAATAAATGTGTATCGTGCACTTGAATATAAAACAAGAAGATTGAAAATATCCAACCAGAGTAAAGAATTAAAAAAATTTTTTATTATACATTTGCCAATGATGTGTTCTATTTTTTCCAAGTTGGAGTTTCGAATACCTTATAATTCATTGATAAGACTCTCTAAGGATAGCCGGAGAAGAGCCGAAATGTCTGGACAAATGTAATTTTTTACATATACATATTGTTAATTGCACTTCATTAACTGTGTCTGACTATTATCTGCTTTCTTGTTAGAATTAGCGAGAATTTGTATTATTATTTTTTGACAGTGTATAAAAACTGCCAGAAGGCATTATCAATGATTTAACTAATAATTAAAAAAATAATAATAAAGTATACGGGCAATAAGAGCGTTAATATAGCGCGGAAATTAGTGCGCAAAATTCATATAAAATTCATATAATATTCACATAATATATAAATCTATTATATAAATCTATTATATAATACAATCTATTATATAATATATGAGTGTCGATACAAATTTCTTGGACATTTCGATTTACTTCAAACCATTATCAGCAAGTTGTGAATAATTTTCATCGATGTCTTTATAAAAATTTAGTTCGCAAATATTGGAAATATGTTTTAAATGAGACCGTTTAAATGAAAAGATGAATAGGACGTCCTTATTGTCTAGTTGAGACTTGTAAAAATTATTTCCTCGTTGTTTAAATGACTAACCTTTGTCCCCATAGATCACAATGAATTATTCCACGTCAATTTACAAAAAGGAAGATTACAAGAATTAAAAATTTTGTTAAACATTGAATATAAAATATATAAAAATATAAAAATATAAAAAATATAAATATAAAAATAGAAATAATTTATTTCTCATAACATTGAAGAAAAGAGACATGGATCTTTCTCTTATTGCATTGTCTATTGCGCCTGATACATATTTTAATAATTTTTTGATTGAACTCTCAACTACATGAAAGACATCAGCTTATAATCATACATCGACATTCTTTTACTGTACATTTCAATCAACAAGACGAAGATTCATTTTAATTATTAGGTGTACTTTGCTTCCGCCGTTTTTTTTCCGAAATTCGAGGGTTTATTGTAAAAAACTGGTTATACATTTATGATTCAAAGTATTGTCCATCGCTGGCCACTACTTTCTCCTATCTTTCGGGTAGCGTATCCC